>NW_027262101.1:0-12500 GCF_902827115.2 Pseudochaenichthys georgianus | reverse complement strand
CTGCAATGTGAGGGGAAAGTGTTGGGAATTTAGTTTTTGAGAAGCTCCACACCAAAAGAACCTCACCTTTTTACAGCGGTGTGTGTGCGGCGTCCATATATCTGGTGTGTGTGTTGCTTTGTTTTCCACCACACACACACACACACACACACACACACACACACACACAGCTCTCTCTCTGGGCTGTATCTGTTTTAGTGCTCTCTGAATGTTCTGTCTTTTTGTTTTCCTCGGCGGAGAAGGAGTTAAAGAAGTGTAACATGTCAATAAACTGTCAACCAGTGAAGCTCGTCTTTCATTACGACTACATCTCCACGACTACATCTCCACGACTACATCTCCACGACTACATCTCCACGACTACATCTCGTGCAAAATCTTTGTGCAAAACGAGGAATTACTTCCAAAGTTATGTGAAGTCCAAAAGCCGTCGTTTATTACAAAGAAATGACGAGAGAAATATTCTGCTTCAAAACGTCTCCACCGTGAATACTTTGCACACACTGCCATTACACTTCATCAACATCTACACACAAGTCACCTCAACGGGAACGTGGAGATTAACATTACATTATTTCAGGAAAGTGTGTGTGGTAAATATTAAATATCACAATGTGTACTTTGATGTTGTACGGACATGGTTCATTAGTAATGTCTTGGATTTGGACATGTTTAACGACTTTCACGTTACTTTAAAAATGTTCTGGATATTTTCTCCTTTTTCAAAATATATGTTTTACTCATTTTCTTGACTTTTGTTCACGATTGAAACAAACACGCCTTTTGGGAGATATTGGTTCCACGCCGTTTTGACATTTCGCTCTTCTGTTTTTCACACGTGTGTAGGACCTCACATTTCCAGAGCTTAGCAAAGTCAAAAGACAACATTTATAACGCGTGTTTTATCCAACCGAATACTTTAAACTGAATGGTATGGCGTGTAGCTTTAAAAAGAAAGTCAAACACTCAACAAACTTCCATTAAAGGTCCCGTGTCGTGCTCTTCCGGTTCTGACCCGTCCCCTTGTTGTGAAGGTCTTTCTGCATGTGAGCGGTCTGCAGAGTCACACCCCTCAAAGTGCACCCTGTAGGTAGGGAGTGAAACCCCGGCCCCTACACACGGCGGCGTGCGTTGCCGCTTCAACGCTTCTGCCCATTCACTTTGAATGGGGTGACGTCACGATTCGCCGAACTGCATTGTGGGAGCAAAGCGTAGCTTCTCTCGAGGTGCTCGCTGCAAAAGTAGAGCAATGTTCTACTTTTGCCGCCTCGACGGAGGCGTCAGCCAATCAAATCCCTCGTATGTAAATCTGACAGTACAAGCAGTAGCCAATCAAACCGGGTGTATGCTGGGAGAGACTACGCAGTTATTTCCCATATTAACAAAAGGAGGAGGAAATGATCGTGGCGGTAGGGAATCACCCGGTACTCTATGACCAGTCCCTCTTCACATACAGGGATACAAACCGGAGGAGGCAGGCATGGGGGGGGGGGCAGAGACAGTGGGGGAAACTGGTAGGTTCTCTTGTTTGGGGAGTTTATATCCAGTGTACTTCGTTTGAATGGACAGCTAGCAGGCAGACAGTATATTTAGCCAGCATGGATGTAGCATGAATGCTTTGCTTTGGATGTCCGGGGCGGGACGTTCATGTGGTTGGTTGTTGGTCGGGCTGCTCGCGCTGACTCCCCAAGCTCAAGACACGCCCACCGCCAAGCGGCAACGCACGCCGCCGTGTGTAGGGGCCAGACCTGTCTGTGCTGCCCCAGAACGCCTCGTTGGGGATTTCTCTGTTTCCATTGTTTGCTTCCTGGGTACTCATGGGGATGCCCAGAGGCCACGCCCTCTGCCAGCATTTCACGAAACAAAGCTTCCCAAACCTTTCAGCGACTCATGCCGGATATGCTCAGCGTCGGGCACAGAAGAACGATGCTGTTCCTACTTGGTTTGGACCAGCGGGAGATTCGGGTACACAACCTGTAAGTATTCATTGTTGTTTGTGTATTTATGATGTTTAAAACAAACAAGGTATCTACCACGACTGTTAACATGGGTAAACGTTTTTCGGGCTGCTAAGTTGGGTGCACACACGCACCGTAAAGTGCTATTTTTTTTAAAAGTGGGGGGTGGACCAAACATTCTTTAGGGGGGTCGTCAACTCTTCTAGGGGGGTCCGGGGGCTAGCTCCCCCGGGAAGATTTTTTTAAATATTGAAGTTAAAAGCATCAATCTGGTGCACTTTGAGAGCAACATTAACCCTACCTTAATAATACCTTAAAGGGGACATATCATGCTATATTTGAACAATATAATGTAGGGCCATACCTATATAAATTGTTTTTCTTTCAAAATACCAAACAGATCCTTCATTTTAGCCATGCCTCATTTCGCTCTATTTGCTCTTTCCAGCGCTGTTTTTGCAGCGGGCTGATTCTGTGAGCTGCACCACGCCCCCTGCAGCTGACCACGCCCCCCTGCAGGAGAGGGGAGCGTGCTTTGAGATCAGCTGCTGGGCTGCAGCGGGGAGAAGAGGGGGAGAAAAAGAGATCTCCGTCCTCCGTGTTTTATTCTTATAGTATTATTATATAGAGTCGTTATCCATTTGTTTTAAAGCTCAATAAATAACAAAGAAGACCTCTGACCGGCGAAATACAAATCTAACTGAAACTTTGTCGCACGGTCCCCTCGTCCCTTGGAAGAGCCGGAGAGGAGGGTGTTTGTCATCTGCTGGTGGACTAACCGGACAGAAATACAGCGAGGGAGGGATTGCATTGAATTACAGCGAGGGAGCAAACGCTTGCCTCGGGGAGGGAGAAAAAGAGCCAGAGCGGAGTATAAACAGAAGGGCAACCATGCGCGGGAAGTCTTCTTCGCTGCTTTTGTGGCAGACTACAGCGCCACTTACAGGCCTGGCATATGTACTACAGCGTCTCCAGCGCAATGGCCGGCCGTGGCCCAACCCCACATTCCCCTGATAGGTGGAGAATTGACCAATAAGTGGAGCACCACTTCTGTGACGTAGAAAATAATTCAAGATCAGTCTGTATCAGATCCGTTGCAGCCCCGTTTTTAGAGATTTGGGTACGGAGGAAAAGAGAGAGGGCTGTGTTTTCTGACACTTGGTGAGTTCCCTGGAACACCGGGGACTAGCGGTGTGACGGTTCACAGAAGTCACGGTTCGGTTCGTTCCTCGGTTTGGGGGTCACGGTTCGGTACGGTTCGGTACAACAAGAAAAAGCAAAAAAAAGTCCCAAATGCATAATTCCAGGTTTGTTGTTATTTACTTTTGAACAGTAGTGCAAGTTTCAGTTTAAAAATAAGGAACTCTGACATTTTGAATAATTAACTGTATTAAACAGTTAAAAACAAACCACAAACACTCAGATGGCCATATTATCTATAATGGCTGATGCCTTCTGATGTGATTTAGCATGTTTGGCGTGTGTTCCCATTAGCATACCGCACCGCTATCGAACAACGCCGACACACCGTCCTCTTCCGATCCACTGCGCATTGCTTATCGTTTTATAGATCTATTCTCATCCACCATCTTTGTTTGTGACGTAAAGAGTGTAAGAGTCACGTTTCTGAATCGGGCACTCTGAGTGGATGCAGTCACAGCCAATCGGATTCAGAGTGTTGCCTGTCAGTTCCGTTGCCTGTCAGTTCCGTTGCTATGGTTCCGTTGTTATGTGTACTGAAACGAGAGCCGGTATAATTCCACGCGCGAAAACAAAATAAAAATTGGAATACGTTATTTTAGTGTCTTAAAAGTAGACTGAGGTATGAAGGGTTAACGTTACATCTTAGAATAATTGTTAGTCATGTTCTGTATACATACTAACATATAGGGGTATTGACTTAGTGTGGTTTATCTTTTTGTCGCTGCTTTTAATTTAATCTGAGCTGTTGTGTTCATCAGTAAAGTGGAACTTCTGTGTGAACTATTCATATCTTAAACTGCACTGTAACTTTTTATTCATGTATTTTTTCTTTTAATGTTTCTTTTATTATCTTTTACTGTTTTTAAATGCCTTTGTCTGAATGTCTTTCATTGTTGTAAAGCACCTTGAATTGCCTTGTGTTGAAAGGTGCTATATAAATAAACTTGCCTTGCCTTGGTTACTCCATGTTTACTAGCCATAAGATTAACGTTACAGTACATCACTCTTTTTCACTTCTTACTCAGTCAGCCAGAGTGCAGATATCACCATTAGATTCACAAACCTGAAACATCATCCATTTCTTCACTGCTGGTGATGACATTGTTGTCAGCTGCTGCTGCTGCTGCTGCTGCAGCTTGTGGCGCCTGCTTCGATGAAAATAACTTTCTAATATCCAAAACTTGATAGGCTATTAGCTTAAAACTCGTCAGGCACTAGGAAGGATAACTTCTTCTTCAGGGCAGGGAAGGCTACGCAGTACGCAGGCTAATGTCCCGCAGCGGCTGCCTCTCTGGTGGACTCCGGTACTGCACATTACTCCCGAGACATTAAAAAAAAAAAACGATTTTTATTTTTTTTTTTAAATTTAAATTTTTTTTTTTAAGTGAAACATCCGGGGCTTGAGCCCAAGTAGCCACCCCCTAGCGCCGCCTCTGCCGCAGACCCATTCTCACAGCGTTATAAACCTTTTTCTTACTCAATATCAAGCCACACTTATTGTTTTTACTTCGGCTGTGAGGTTTAGTGTTGCCATGGTGATCTCAGCCCACCATCAGGTTGTGAGAGGGCGGGACCTTCACCTGGAACCATACCTCCCTCTCCTGTGGGGGGGGGGACATGTTTATTACTACTATTACTACTTCTATCACTATTATTACTACTACTGTTACTACTACTATTATTATTACTACTACTGCTACTACAAAAACTAAAGCTACTACTACCGCTACGACTAATACTACTGCTACTGTCTACTACTACAAATACTACTATTACTACACCTACTACTGCTACTACTATAACTTAAACTACTACAACTACCACAATTACTACTACTACTACACCTACGACTAAAACTAGGCTACTACTACTACTGCTAACATTACTATTACTAGTACTACTACAACATTGTAATACTAGCTACTGTAAATCAGGAGCTTTTCAGGTTTGACATAGCAGCGTACTTTACAGTGACTTGTGTATTTCTTGTTATGGAACACTATACAAATACTTTATTTATAACTTTATATAAATACATTTCTTTAAACATTTTATTATTTCTTAATACCATATGATACTAGGACTTTGTTATGGCTCCGATAAAAGCCCACAATACTGAGCTGATGCTGATCGGGGTTCCCAGAGGAAGAGAGTCCCGTGGACAGTGATGTACCTGAACGCGTTCAATGAACGATCGTTCATGAACGCGTTCATATTTTGGGCGAACGTGAACTGAACGTACTGTATTTCCGCTAGATGAACGTAATTGAGAACGCGTTCATTCTCAGCGCTGTATAACGGCGTTCAAACGTGCGTTCATTCTCAGCACTGTATTATAACGGCGTTCAAAAGTGTGCCAGATTTCATATGCCTTTCAGCCGAAAATCCAGTTAAAACACACCGTAAACAGGCTTCAAAATAATGCGGAAAACCACCCAATCTGGCAACAGCAAGCTGCCTGTGACGCGTACGCGCCTGTCACCCCTGGCTGTCGCACTAAAATATAAATATACTAAATATATCAGACTCCTCACAACAAACAATGTGGAACCGCGGAACCGGCGAGCATTGAATGAATGAATGAATTAGTATGGACGAAGCCGAGAGCAGCTGCAGCAGCACTCGCTCAGAGTGAGACTCTACGGCAGGGGTGGGGAACCTCCGGCCTCCGGCCGTATACGGCCCGCGAGACAATTTGTTACGGCCCTCGAGGTAATTTATAAACACACGCAAAAAATAAAAAAATGAAAGAAATCTAGACCGCAAAAAAATTAAACAAGCGAGTACCTGTTTTTCCTGGCCAAGGTCAGGGTCCTTGAACACAACACGAGCCTAACGTGTCATCACGTGGTATATGTCTCGACTGACAGGGGTGCAGTTCTGACGGAGAGCACCAGAACGCCACTCCAGCACTTCAGAAATTGCAGTACCGATAAGTCCATACACATGCCGCAGTTTCTGCGTGTCTGTGTCTTTAGTTGAAAGCCCAGTGGCGATCTGCTCATCTGTCATACTGATCAGACAGTCAATAACTGTGTTGTTATCATTAGCATCTGGTTAGCTAGCTATGCTAACGAATATAAGAAGCTTTGTCTACAACCAGTGAGGTAAAGGCACATCTTTATATGATCATTATAGTTATAAAAAAAATAAGAGAATAAAGTAAACAGGTATAAAATACTATAAGACAGTTATTAATAAAGAAGAATACAGTTTGAAAGGGGAGTGATTTGTCAAATATCCATAAATTAAAAGAAAATCTGCTTACAGTTGTGTTTGGGTGTTGAGAGATGTGTCCATAGATCTCCTAATGTTGCTCTCATAGTGCAACAAATCTTCCCAGGGGAGCATGCCCCCCGGACCCCTCTAGAGGAGGTTAGGTCCCCCCCACTTAAACCATGTTCACATGGATAGGAAACTAAATACATTTGCACACATCTTGTGTCCATAAATTATCTTTCTGTGTTGGTGGTCACGCCACACCCTGCACGTGCATGCATACGCGAGTCATGGTGAGATATCTGGATTAAGAGGTTGCTTTTTCTTTGCACAGAATGAAATGAATGGGCTGTGATTTTAGTTTTTTTAAGCAGAGGTCAATAACTTGTACGGCCCTCTGAGGATATTGTAAAAATTGAAATGGCCCATTAACATCGTACAGGAGACAAATAATAGCTCGCAGCAACTTATTGAAAAAAGAACTATGAACTATAAATTAGTTCATTTTTGAAACCATGAACTTTAGTTCAACATTTTGAATTATGAACTATGAACTGAACTAGTTCATTTTAAAATGTGTGAACTGTGAACTGAACTAGTTCATGTAGAAAGTGAACTTTCCCAACACTGCCCGTGGAGAGTCAGTTTCCACTCTAAACGTCCGATTCAGTTCAAGTGATTTGATTGGTTGTATTGTGTCTCTTCCAGACACTGCTGGACATCACTCAGGCGGATCCAAATGGCATGAGTTGAAGCAATATGTTTTTAAAGCTTTGGTATGTTGTTGATCTTCTGATGAGATTATATTCAGACCTCTCTTCTCACGCTCAGATCCTCCAGAGCATTCTCACTCTGTTCACTGAGAATGCTGACCTTTGTAGGGATGGAAAGGATTTAGATGAAGTTACAAGCTGCGACTGATACTGAGCAGAGAGGGCAAAAGTACACACTTCCTTTTACTCGAGTAACACCAGTGGGCCGGCTCACAGTGGCCGTTTCTCAATCGCCAAGATGCTTGCTTGGTAGCACATGTGTTTCGAGTCACTTGCTTCAGAAGCGAGGCAAGAATCCTTCCTGGCATTCGGAAAACGAAGAGTGGAACAGACGAGCAAGTGTGCGTCATATGAGAGGCCCCGCCTTACGTTTTCCGCCACAGATTTGGGGGAATTGCGCAAACAAAGCATTGTGGGGATTTGAAGGACGCGAAGTCTACCCATGTGCAGCCTCGAAATTACCCCCAAACCAAGGACGCGGCCTCGGTGGAATTCCAAGTATGCTGGAGATTGGAACAGTCCTTCGGCGACACTCGATGACGTAGCATCTTTGAAATATTGGCTTGGAAGCCAGTTTCCTCGCGATTGAGAAACGGCCAGAGTCCCGCTCCTCACAGCAGCGAGCCTCGCAACGTCCCGCCGTGTGTGTGTGTGTGTGTGTGTGTGTGTGTGTGTGTGTGTGTGTGTGTGTGTGTGTGTGTGTGTGTGTGTGTGTGTGTGTGTGTGTGTGTGTCCGCGTGTCCGCGGATTGGTCCAAACGTTACTTTACGTCACTATACCCAAGAAGTAAACAATAGAACAAGAGAAATGTCCAACGAGGCGTTGTGGGGCAGCAGAGACAGGTCTTCTCTGTGTTCTGTTGCGTTCAGATAGTTTAAAGATCAGCTCCTAAATTCTATCCCTATCTCCTATTCCTCTCCTCTGAGTGAAAGGTCACGGGGTTAAGGGATAGTGGATAGGAGAATTCAAAAGGACTTAGGAGAAGCGGCTGCGGTACTTTAGAGAATCCGAATGCACTTTCACTATCAGACGTATTTATGATGCGCCAGCGGACGTCCTGAATGTGCGTCTGCTGCTGTGGGGTAACCATGGAAACCACAGTTTTCTATACAGCGGACTACAACATGGATGTTCAATAAGAACGAGGGACTACTGTGAACTCATCTAGAGACTCTGCACCGTGCTCTGATGCTGCTGCTTTGCTTTATGAACGTGGACAACAGAGAAACAGATTCTTCATGACCAAAGCTGGAATTGAAATAAAAAAGGAAAGTGAAACTTCTGCTAGTCACCCTCTCCCTCCGGTCCACATGAATACAAATGATCCCAATACGTATGATTGTATGAACTAAAGATCTTAAATCAATACAGATGTATTTATTATAAACGTTAGTCCTTAACATCTATCTCTGTGTATATCACCATTCAAACATCTTTTAGAAGTTGAACAAACCCCACACAGCTCAGTGAAGACTGTGATGTTGACTTTATTTGATAATTTCAGTGAAAACTAACGTTCATATTTCTCTCTTTGATTATAATACTGATGAACGTTCAGAACAAAGCACTTTGGCAACTTACCACCTATGTTTTAAAATGCTTAATAAGCACCGTAACTTTCATGATATCATTTCTCCGTCATAATCGTTTGTTTCCGTGAACGGCCGACTGTTGAGTGACGGCAAATGCTGCGGCTGCAATGCATTGTGGGGCAGCATTTTCTCCTCTCCTTTCGGTGAGGGAGGTCCAGTGGTTCCTAAGCTAAAGGAGGCTATAAAGGAAGTTTGAAACCTCCTTTCCTATCATCTAGAGAATTGGAACGGCACTTATCATGGCTGCCACTGAGGGACTTCCGGGTCATTTCACTCCTTTAGGAAGGTTCCTAAACTAAATGGACTATTCGACTTCCGAACTGAACTGAATTGTGGGTAGCAGAGCGGTCCGTCTCCGGCGTCAGAAGTTGAACATTGTTCAACTTCTGTATATATTGCTCGCATAAAATCCCCGGGGGTTTTTGCTTTGTATGTCGGGGGCGGGAGATTCATGTGATTGGTTGTTGGTCGTGTTGCTTGAATAAAATCCCCAAGCTCCAGACACGCCCAGCTCCAAGCTTTCTTTGGAGCTGTAGTGTGGACGCTCCGTGAGAGTGCTACTCGCTACAGGGTGCACTCTGAGGGGTGTGACTCTGCAGACCGGTCACATGCAGAAACACCTTCAGAACACAAGGGGACGGGTGAGAACCGGAAAAGCATGACATGGGACCTTTCAAACGGTTTATATAATTTCTTGACATTTTTCACAATTGAAACAAAAAAAAGTACTCTTTCTTTTTTTACAAATCTTTTGGGGATATTTAAAAAATGTCCACACTTTTTTGACATTTCGCTCTTCTATTTTTCACACATTTTTAGGACATAAGTTTTATCCCAGTGGTTCCCAACCTGGGGGGGGCGCCAAAGATCGCAGCCCCCCCCCCTGCGATCTTTGGCGCCAGGCCTCAGATGATTTGAGGCCAAATATCATATTTAGACTTTTTTTTTAAACTTTTTTTTTTACATATAATTGTAATTGTCACTGAAAGCCTCGTCTCCACATCACAATAAAATATAAAAAATAATTGACTAATTTATTTTAATAAAAATTGAAGTTAGTATTAAAGGCATAAAAAGACAGAAATGTATAATTCTTTCTTTTATAGAAATGTTTCTTCTGCCGTAAAGTGTCCAAACCGGGCTTTTCTGGATAAGCACATTTTTAAAACACAGCCATTGTCCACGCCGGCTTCAGTTGGATTATTCAGTTGCTCCGATCAGATCGGTCTCCTCCATTTTGTATCCATTGATTCACACTTGTCATTTAAAAGGTCTTGAACACCACAACACAAGCTGCTGTTCCAATATAACCTATGATCACACTGAGCTCTGATTGGTCAGCAGGCGGTGCTTTCACTGAGTTGATCTCTTAACCTGCGACCTAACCTGTTCCGGAGCAGGCTAGGTTGCACAGCATAAGTTACCATGGAGATCTAGCCGCTAAAAAGAGAACCAGCGTCGTAGGACCAGAGTTTTCCCTGAAGTTAGCCGCTAAGAGAACACCCTGCTTCGTAGTGCAGGCCTCTGGTGTCCGATCCAAGTGATTCTGCTTTTTTTGTGAAATGAACCCATGAGATAGACAGGAGGAACTCTGCTTGTTTTCCTGGATATTGTCGATACCAGTATCATCAATCAATAATGTTTATTTATAGCCCAATATCACACATGTTACATTTGTCTCAGTGGACTTCACAGTTTGTACAGAATATCAGTATGACAATACGACACCCTCTGTCCTCAGACACTCTGTCCTCAGACCCTCTGTCCTCAGACCCTCTGTCCTTAGACCCTCACATCGTACAAGGAAACACTTCCAGAGAAACCCCACAGTTTAAGGGAACATGGAGAAACCTCAGGGAGAGCAGCAGAGGAGGGATCCCTCTCCAGGACGGACAGACTGCAATAGATGCCGTGTGTAAATTGAAGAGATAATACATTTGCAACATCGGTAGTCCAGATGTTTGGAAATGCATGTGTGTATAATAGGAAGATGAATCCACGAGGATATCCATCCAGGACCGATGATCCAGGACCACAGCCACGACTCAAGATCCAGGGCTCATGATCCAGGACCCAGGACCGCAGGATCCTTAGACCCTCTGTCCTCAGACCCTCTGTCCTTAGACCCTCTGTCCTCAGACCCTCTGTCCTTAGACCCTCTGTCCTCAGACCCTCTGTCCTTAGACCCTCTGTCCTCAGACCCTCTGTCCTTAGACCCTCTGTCCTTAGACCCTCTATCCTCAGACCCTCTGTCCTCAGACCCTCTGTCCTTAGACCCTCTGTCCTTAGACCCTCTATCCTCAGACCCTCTGTCCTCAGACCCTCTGTCCTCAGACCCTCTATCCTCAGACCCTCTGTCCTTAGACCCTCTGTCCTTAGACCCTCTATCCTCAGACCCTCTGTCCTCAGACCCTCTGTCCTCAGACCCTCTGTCCTCAGACCCTCTGTCCTTAGACCCTCTGTCCTTAGACCCTCTATCCTCAGACCCTCTGTCCTTAGACCATCTGTCCTTAGACCCTCTGTCCTTAGACCCTCTATCCTTAGACCCTCTGTCCTCAGACCCTCTATCCTTAGACCCTCTGTCCTCAGACCCTCTGTCCTTAGACCATCTATCATCAGACCCTCTGTCCTTAGACCCTCTATCCTTAGACCCTCTGTCCTCAGACCCTCTGTCCTTAGACCCTCTGTCCTCAGACCCTCTGTCCTTAGACCCTCTATCCTCAGACCATCTGTCCTTAGACCCTCTGTCCTTAGACCCTCTATCCTTAGACCCTCTGTCCTCAGACCCTCTATCCTTAGACCCTCTGTCCTCAGACCCTCTGTCCTTAGACCATCTATCCTCAGACCCTCTGTCCTTAGACCCTCTATCCTTAGACCCTCTGTCCTCAGACCCTCTATCCTTAGACCCTGTCCTCAGACCCTCTGTCCTTAGACCCTCTATCCTCAGACCCTCTGTCCTTAGACCCTCTATCCTTAGACCCTCTGTCCTCAGACCCTCTATCCTTAGACCCTCTGTCCTTAGACCCTCTGTCCTTAGACCCTCTGTCCTTAGACCCTCTGTCCTCAGACCCTCTGTCCTTAGACCCTCTGTCCTTAGACCCTCTGTCCTTAGACCCTCTGTCCTCAGACCCTCACATCGTACAAGGAAAAACTTTAAACTTTATGTTTTGCCGTGTGGCTTTTAAAGAAAGGTCAAACACTCAACAATAACTTCCATTACATGTCTACACATTTAATAATGGATAACATATACAGGTTATCGGTACAGGGAGACTTTGTTTCTCCCTTTAAGACACTTTTCACAATTTAAACTAAAAAACACTCATTTTTCACACATCTTTTGGGAGATATTTATCATTCGTTCCAGACTTTTGTGACATTTCTGTCTTCTACTTTTAGGACATGTTATCCTCACTTTTCCAGAGCTTAGCAAAGTCCAAAAGACAACATTTATAACTCACATCATGTTTTATCCAACCGAATACTCTGCTTTAAACTTTATGTTTTGGCGTGTGGCTTTAAAACCAACACACGTGTGATAATGACAGCATGTGTGAACGCCCCTGTTATCCGCAGGGGGTCTGGGGCTGCTGGTGGTCGATGGGGAAGTAGTAGAAGGGGGTGTCGGGGGAGCAGGGGTGACCGTGGGGGGGGGGCGGTTTAGTGTTGCCATGGTGATCACAGCCCACCGTCAGGTTGTGAGAGAGCGGGACCTTCACCTGGAACCATACCTCCCTCTCCTGTGGGGGGGGGAG
>NW_027262100.1:22500-44427 GCF_902827115.2 Pseudochaenichthys georgianus | reverse complement strand
GACGCCTGAGAGCTAAGAGGTTTCTCAATACTCTAATTCCCGCTCCTCCACTCCTCGGTCCTCGACTCCTCGGTCCTCCGGTAGTGCACTTTGAGGACCGAGGATCGAGCGTCGAGGAGGCTCTCTGGAGGAGCTCTAACTGAGGAGAGAGGAGAGAGGAGAGAGGAGGCTCTCTGGAGGAGCTCTAACTGAGGAGAGAGGAGAGAGGAGAGAGGAAAGAGGAGAGAGGGGAGAGGAGAGAGGAGGCTCTCTGGAGGAGCTCTAACTGAGGAGAGAGGAGAGAGGAGAGAGGAGGCTCTCTGGAGGAGTTCTAACTGAGGAGAGAGGAGAGAGGGGAGAGGAGAGAGGAGAGAGGAGAGAGGAGGCTCTCTGGAGGAGCTCTAACCGAGGAGAGAGGAGAGAGGGGAGAGGAGAGAGGCGAGAGGAGAGAGGAGGCTCTCTGGAGGAGCTCTAACCGAGGAGAGAGGAGAGAGGAGAGAGGAGAGAGGAGAGAGGAGAGAGGTGACACTGATGGCTCCTTCGTGGATGCATTTCCGGGAACAGAGATGTTTCAAAGAGGCGTGATGCACGGCCGGACTGATCTCAGCCAATCACAGCTCTGCATGCTGGATATTTTTAGTAGCTGCTCTCATGGTGACGCATGTTTCCAGAGAGAGCAGCTGAGAGGTCCGTGCAGAAAGCAGAGCAGCTGAGAGGTCCGTGCAGAAAGCAGAGCAGCTGAGAGGTCCGTCCGAAAACCAGGCAGTATCTGGTGTGAGAAGAAGAAGAAGAAGAAGAAGAAGAAGAAGAAGAAGAAGAAGAAGAAGAAGAAGAAGAAGAAGAAGAAGAAGAAGAAGAAGAAGAAGATAGTTGAAATAAAATAAATGGTAATTGTGGTTGAATAGCATTGTCTGCTGAATTTATTTGGTCAATTTAAACGGTAGGTAACGTTATTATGTCAGGTGTGCGTGACCTGTGCCGCTGCACGTGACCTGTGCCGCTGCACGTGACCTGTGCCGCTGCGCGTTCGTCATCTGCAAGGTGCTGACACAGCGGTCAGTGATGGACATCGGAACATGGTTGAAACAACCAGCCCTTATCGCCAGCAGCAACACTGCATCTCCTGCAGGTAATAACGTCACTGTCGTGGACACTAACGTCCTCCCGCCCGCCTCGCCCACGGAGGCGGAGCAGCCGCAGCCGTCTTCGTTGCCCCAAGCACCACCCCTCGGCGGCCCGCAGGTGCCAGAGGACCTCTGAGAGAACAGAGCCAGGTCTATTTAAACAAGCACCAACTCGCCTGGACAGCGGGTGAGGCGCTCCGTGCGCAGCTCATGGTTTCAAAACAGATTGGCTGAATATTCCTGTAAAAAGTATGCCATCTTCTGCCGGCAGACATTTCAGTCTTAAAGGCAGTAATTTGTAAAATATCCATAAAGAAAAAGTAAATCTGTTTCCAGTTCTGTTTCATCTGGGTGCTGAGAGGTATCCATCGAGCTCTTCATGTTGCTCTCAAGGTGCCGGTTGATGCTTTTAACTTCAACATTAAAAAAAAAAAAAATCGTCCCGGGGGAGCATGCCCCCGGACCCCCCTAGAGGAGGTGAAGACCCCCCTAGAGGAGGTGAAGACCCCCCTGGAGGAGGTGAAGACCCCCCTGGAGGGTGTTAGGTACACTCCCCACGTATAAAAATAGCAATTTACCACTGCATCCTTTCTAATCTCAGAGGCACCCTGAGTCATTTTGTTCTAGAGCCGGGCCTGTGCCTCACTTCCTGCTTCTCGTGGTTTCCTCTCTCCTTGCTTCCCTGGAGGGAGGGACTAGAGGCCGGGAAACGACGCAAGTGAGGGACGCAAGGATTCCATTTAACCGAAGTGAGAAGGGCCCTTGGTGTTCAGATGAGGTGAAGGTGAACCTCTTCAGAGCGTATTGCACTCCTCTCTATACTGCCCCCTTGTGGCTCAAGATAAGAAGGCGAGCCTTCAGAAGCTCCAGGTTGCTTAATGACTGTTTGCGCATACTGCATCTAGTGTATTAATACACACTGTTCATACTGCTCACAGGCTGCTGTGTGTATCTAGTGTATTAATACACACTGTTCATACTGCTCACAGGCTGCTGTGTGTATCTAGTGTATTAATACACACTGTTCATACTGCTCTCAGGCTGCTGTGTGTATCTAGTGTATTAATACACACTGTTCATACTTCTCACAGGCTGCTGTGTGCATCTAGTGTATTAATACACACTGTTCATTCTGCTCTCAGGCTGCTGTGTGCATCTAGTGTATTAATACACACTGTTCATACTGCTCACAGGCTGCTGTGTGCATCTAGTGTATTAATACACACTGTTCATACTGCTCACAGGCTGCTGTGTGCATCTAGTGTATTAATACACACTGTTCATACTGCTCTCAGGCTGCTGTGTGTATCTAGTGTATTAATACACACTGTTCATACTTCTCACAGGCTGCTGTGTGCATCTAGTGTATTAATACACACTGTTCATTCTGCTCTCAGGCTGCTGTGTGCATCTAGTGTATTAATACACACTGTTCATACTGCTCTCAGGCTGCTGTGTGCATCTAGTGTATTAATACACACTGTTCATACTGCTCACAGGCTGCTGTGTGCATCTAGTGTATTAATACACACTGTTCATACTGCTCACAGGCTGCTGTGTGCATCTAGTGTGTTAATACACACTGTCCATACTGCTCACAGGCTGCTGTGTGCATCTAGTGTATTAATACACACTGTTCATACTGCTCACAGTCTGCTGTGTGCATCTAGTGTATTAATACACACTGTTCATACTGCTCACAGGCTGCTGTGTGCATCTAGTGTATTAATACACACTGTTCATACTGCTCACAGGCTGCTGTGTGCATCTAGTGTATTAATACACACTGTTCATACTGCTCACAGGCTGCTGTATGCATCTAGTGTATTAATACACACTGTTCATACTGCTCTCAGGCTGCTGTGTGCATCTAGTGTATTAATACACACTGTTCATACTGCTCTCATGCTGCTGTGTGTATCTAGTGTATTAATACACACTGTTCATACTGCTCTCAGGCTGCTGTGTGTATCTAGTGTATTAATACACACTGTTCATACTGCTCTCAGGCTGCTGTGTGTATCTAGTGTATTAATACACACTGTTCATACTGCTCACAGGCTGCTGTGTGTATCTAGTGTATTAATACACACTGTTCATACAGCTCACAGGCTGCTGTGTGTATCTAGTGTATTAATACACACTGTTCATACTGCTCTCAGGCTGCTGTGTGTATCTAGTGTATTAATACACACTGTTCATACAGCTCACAGGCTGCTGTGTGTATCTAGTGTATTAATACACACTGTTCATACTGCTCTCAGGCTGCTGTGTGTATCTAGTGTATTAATACACACTGTTCATACTGCTCACAGGCTGCTGTGTGTATCTAGTGTATTAATACACACTGTTCATAATGCTCTCAGGCTGCTGTGTGTATCTTGTGTATTAATACACACTGTTCATACAGCTCACAGGCTGCTGTGTGTATCTAGTGTATTAATACACACTGTTTATACTGCTCTCAGGCTGCTGTGTGTATCTAGTGTATTAATACACACTGTTCATACTGCTCACAGGCTGCTGTGTGTATCTAGTGTATTAATACACACTGTTCATACTGCTCACAGGCTGCTGTGTGTATCTAGTGTATTAATACACACTGTTCATACTGCTCTCAGGCTGCTGTGTGTATCTAGTGTATTAATACACACTGTTCATACTGCTCTCAGGCTGCTGTGTGTATCTAGTGTATTAATACACACTGTTCATACTGCTCTCAGGCTGCTGTGTGTATCTAGTGTATTAATACACACTGTTCATACTGCTCTCAGGCTGCTGTGTGTATCTAGTGTATTAATACACACTGTTCATACTGCTCTCAGGCTGCTGTGTGTATCTAGTGTATTAATACACACTGTTCATACTGCTCACAGGCTGCTGTGTGTATCTAGTGTATTAATACACACTGTTCATACTGCTCACAGGCTGCTGTGTGTATCTAGTGTATTAATACACACTGTTCATACTGCTCTCAGGCTGCTGTGTGTATCTAGTGTATTAATACACACTGTTCATACTGCTCTCAGGCTGCTGTGTGTATCTAGTGTATTAATACACACTGTTCATACTGCTCTCATGCTGCTGTGTGTATCTAGTGTATTAATACACACTGTTCATACTGCTCTCAGGCTGCTGTGTGTATCTAGTGTATTAATACACACTGTTCATACTGCTCTCAGGCTGCTGTGTGTATCTAGTGTATTAATACACACTGTTCATACTGCTCACAGGCTGCTGTGTGTATCTAGTGTATTAATACACACTGTTCATACAGCTCACAGGCTGCTGTGTGTATCTAGTGTATTAATACACACTGTTCATACTGCTCTCAGGCTGCTGTGTGTATCTAGTGTATTAATACACACTGTTCATACTGCTCTCAGGCTGCTGTGTGTATCTAGTGTATTAATACACACTGTTCATACTGCTCACAGGCTGCTGTGTGTATCTAGTGTATTAATACACACTGTTCATACTGCTCTCAGGCTGCTGTGTGTATCTAGTGTATTAATACACACTGTTCATACTGCTCACAGGCTGCTGTGTGTATCTAGTGTATTAATACACACTGTTCATACTGCTCTCAGGCTGCTGTGTGTATCTAGTGTATTAATACACACTGTTCATACAGCTCACAGGCTGCTGTGTGTATCTAGTGTATTAATACACACTGTTCATACTGCTCTCAGGCTGCTGTGTGTATCTAGTGTATTAATACACACTGTTCATACTGCTCACAGGCTGCTGTGTGTATCTAGTGTATTAATACACACTGTTCATACTGCTCTCAGGCTGCTGTGTGTATCTAGTGTATTAATACACACTGTTCATACAGCTCACAGGCTGCTGTGTGTATCTAGTGTATTAATACACACTGTTCATACTGCTCTCAGGCTGCTGTGTGTATCTAGTGTATTAATACACACTGTTCATACTGCTCTCAGGCTGCTGTGTGTATCTAGTGTATTAATACACACTGTTCATACTGCTCACAGGCTGCTGTGTGTATCTAGTGTATTAATACACACTGTTCATACTGCTCTCAGGCTGCTGTGTGTATCTAGTGTATTAATACACACTGTTCATACTGCTCACAGGCTGCTGTGTGTATCTAGTGTATTAATACACACTGTTCATACTGCTCTCAGGCTGCTGTGTGTATCTAGTGTATTAATACACACTGTTCATACAGCTCACAGGCTGCTGTGTGTATCTAGTGTATTAATACACACTGTTCATACTGCTCTGAGGCTGCTGTGTGTATCTAGTGTATTAATACACACTGTTCATACAGCTCACAGGCTGCTGTGTGTATCTAGTGTATTAATACACACTGTTCATACTGCTCTCAGGCTGCTGTGTGTATCTAGTGTATTAATACACACTGTTCATACTGCTCTCAGGCTGCTGTGTGTATCTAGTGTATTAATACACACTGTTCATACTGCTCACAGGCTGCTGTGTGTATCTAGTGTATTAATACACACTGTTCATACTGCTCACAGGCTGCTGTGTGTATCTAGTGTATTAATACACACTGTTCATACTGCTCTCAGGCTGCTGTGTGTATCTAGTGTATTAATACACACTGTTCATACAGCTCACAGGCTGCTGTGTGTATCTAGTGTATTAATACACACTGTTCATACTGCTCTCAGGCTGCTGTGTGTATCTAGTGTATTAATACACACTGTTCATACTGCTCTCAGGCTGCTGTGTGTATCTAGTGTATTAATACACACTGTTCATACTGCTCACAGGCTGCTGTGTGTATCTAGTGTATTAATACACACTGTTCATACTGCTCTCAGGCTGCTGTGTGTATCTAGTGTATTAATACACACTGTTCATACTGCTCACAGGCTGCTGTGTGTATCTAGTGTATTAATACACACTGTTCATACTGCTCTGAGGCTGATGTGTGTATCTAGTGTATTAATACACACTGTTCATACAGCTCACAGGCTGCTGTGTGTATCTAGTGTATTAATACACACTGTTCATACTGCTCTCAGGCTGCTGTGTGTATCTAGTGTATTAATACACACTGTTCATACTGCTCTCAGGCTGCTGTGTGTATCTAGTGTATTAATACACACTGTTCATACTGCTCACAGGCTGCTGTGTGTATCTAGTGTATTAATACACACTGTTCATACTGCTCTCAGGCTGCTGTGTGTATCTAGTGTATTAATACACACTGTTCATACTGCTCTCAGGCTGCTGTGTGTATCTAGTGTATTAATACACACTGTTCATACTGCTCACAGGCTGCTGTGTGTATCTAGTGTATTAATACACACTGTTCATACTGCTCTCATGCTGCTGTGTGTATCTAGTGTATTAATACACACTGTTCATACTGCTCTCATGCTGCTGTGTGTATCTAGTGTATTAATACACACTGTTCATACTGCTCTCATGCTGCTGTGTGTATCTAGTGTATTAATACACACTGTTCATACTGCTCTCAGGCTGCTGTGTGTATCTAGTGTATTAATACACACTGTTCATACTGCTATCAGGCTGCTGTGTGTATCTAGTGTATTAATACACACTGTTCATACTGCTCACAGGCTGCTGTGTGTATCTAGTGTATTAATACACACTGTTCATACTGCTCTCATGCTGCTGTGTGTATCTAGTGTATTAATACACACTGTTCATACTGCTCTCATGCTGCTGTGTGTATCTAGTGTATTAATACACACTGTTCATACTGCTCTCATGCTGCTGTGTGTATCTAGTGTATTAATACACACTGTTCATACTGCTCTCAGGCTGCTGTGTGTATCTAGTGTATTAATACACACTGTTCATACTGCTATCAGGCTGCTGTGTGTATCTAGTGTATTAATACACACTGTTCATACTGCTCTCAGGCTGCTGTGTGTATCACACATGGTGTGCTAGGAGCACACACACACACACACACACACACACACACACACACACACACACACACACACACACACACACACACACACACACACACACACACACACACACACACACACACACACACACACACACACAGCCTAACAGCCGTGGTGTATTTTATTGTGAAGCACTAAATGGTTTTAGAAAAGTATGGACTCTTTGTTTGTAGATATCTACTAAACTAAAGCAAAGAGAGTAGGCCTGTTCTACTGAGTGATATATATTATACACACTGCTCTGCTTTCTGCACGGACCTCACAGCTGTTCTCTCTGGAAACATCGCGTCGCGATGAAAGCAGTTAATAAAATAATATCCAGGGGATGCATGCAGAGCTGTGATTGGCTGAGATAAGTCCGGCCGTGCGTCACGACTCTTTGAAACATCTCTGTTGCCGGAAATGCATCCACGAAGCAGCCATCAGTGTATCCTCGGTTAGAGCTCCTCCAGAGAGCCTCCTCGATCCTCTCTCCTCGGTTAGAGCTCCTCCAGAGAGGCTCCTCGACGCTCGATCCTCGAAGTGCATTTAGAGAAATGAGATGTCCTTCAACATGGCGCGCTAAAATTCATTTCCGGGTCACTACCGGAGGACAGAGGAGTCGAGGAGGGGGATTTGATGAAATGAGAAAGGGCCCAAGAGTCTCTTATGATGATGGTGAGCCTATATTAGCCAATCAGAGCAAGGGTCGTCAACATCTGACCAATCCCAGCGGAGGAATGTTGAACTATGAGTGTCACACACACACACACACACACACACACACACACCGCTCACGCGATGATGAGTCACAGTTTCACTTCAGGTTTCTCTCCGACAGACTAACATTACACGCAGGTAAGATCTTCTGTTTACCTTTGGTTTTATATAGTTTACTCACTGTCTAACTACACAACAACTACACAGCAACTACACAACAACTA
This sequence comes from Pseudochaenichthys georgianus, assembly GCF_902827115.2. Taxonomy (NCBI): domain Eukaryota; kingdom Metazoa; phylum Chordata; class Actinopteri; order Perciformes; family Channichthyidae; genus Pseudochaenichthys; species Pseudochaenichthys georgianus. Next base: position 36,462 of record NW_027262100.1, on the reverse strand, counting down.
TACAGCAACTACACAATTCTATACAACAAGTATAAAGCCGTTCAGAACAGGATCAGTTTGTCTAATGACATCTGATCCGTCTGTTTTATTGATCGGCCTGTTGTATGTGTTGTTGTTGTTGTTGTTGTTGTTGGTAATGTGGAAGTATGGAGATCGTAAAGAAGCAGTCTGAAGTATCTTGTTCTGTGGATAGTGTCTGTATTACACTGTGTATACTGAGCTTCTGCTGTTAGCAAAGTGTGTACCTGCTGATAGAGGAAATACAAACACGTGAGAGAACACTCACCTGTTTCCTCCCGAGGGTTAAATAACAAGTAAACAACAACTTCCGGTTGACGCTTTCAAGCTTTTCAAAATAAAAGCACATCATTTGTGTTCTTCCGTTTTTTATGAAAACACGCTCAATATGACACACACACACACACACACACACACACACACACACACACACACACACACACACACACACACACACACACACACACACACACACACACACACACACACACACACACACACACACACACACACACACACACACACACACACACACACACACACAGAGATAGATATAGATGCAGGACCAGAACAGAAACCAGGTCCCAGCAGCAGACCGGACCCTGAAGATCCCAGAGGTCCGGTACCATCCGAGCATGCAGCCCACGAGCCCCAGAACCAGAACCAGCCAGGACCAGAGGAGCAGAGCTGCTGCTGCAACCCCCCTCAAGGCTGTACGCACCATTGTTAACGTTTAAATTATTGCAGTTACGTCCAAATATCGTACGATGTTTAGATCATGTCCGTATATCGTACGATAAGTTGTTAACGTAAACAATTGAAGTTATGTTTATATATCGTGTTATAAATCATTTAATCAAATAATAAAAAATACATTACGTCTTATCTTTATTTAACGATAAACCAGTTTCTGTTCTGAATAAATGAAGATGCAGGACCAGAACAAAAACCAGGTCCCCGCAGCAGACCGGACCCCGAAGATCCCTGAGGTCCGGTACCACTCGAGCATCAGCACCACGACCCCCAGAACCACAACCAGAATCAGCCAGACCCTGAGAACCAGACCTGCTGCTGAACCCCCCCTTCAAGCAGGACCCAGAACCCCCCAGACTGGACCCGGGACCCCCCAGACTGGATCCAGGACCCCCCAGACTGAATCCAGGAACCCCCAGACTGAATCCAGGAACCCCCAGACTGGATCCAGGACCCCCCAGACTGAATCCAGGAACCCCCAGACTGGACCCAGAACCCCCCAGACTGAATCCAGGAACCCCCAGACTGGATCCAGGACCCCCCAGACTGAATCCAGGAACCCCCAGGTGAACCCTGCTGTGAGACCTGGACCTGATGCGGGGAAACAGAGCGCTGAGAGCCCGGTTCGTGGAGCCGCCCCCAGCCCGGAGCAGGTCTGTCGTGGATATCCTAAACACTCACAACATAAGCAGATAACCAAATAGAAACATATTGAAGCGCAGACACAGAAGTGGTTGGAGTTAAAATATGTAATATATACATATATATACACATATATATACACATATATACATATGTTATATATATATATATTATTACATATATATATATATGTACTATATATATAAGAGATGAGATAGAGTACAGAGATATAATATATATATATATATATATGTATTACATATATATATATATGTATTACATATATATATATATATATATATGTATTACATATATATATATATATATGTATTACATATATATATATGTAATATATATATATTATTACATATATATATATGTAATAATATATATATATATATTATTACATATATATATATGTAATATATATATATTATTACACATATATATATATATATATCATAATGCAATTACTTTTACTCTCCTTGCATGATTGTATCTGTTGTTGTGTTGCTCTGTGGGAGGAGCCTGTGGCCTCAGATTGTCCTATCTACACTGTAGCTCTGAACACATGACCATAACAGGTGCCACTGGGTCTGGGGGTCCAGATGGACCGGCAGGAGGTGGAGGTTCTGACCCGCGGGCAGAGCAACAACCCCGCCTGGTTTGCCTGGAGGAGGAACCGGATCACAGCCTCCATTGCTCACAGCATCGCTCACTGCGGATTCGTCAACGGAAAGAGCCAAGCCCCGCCCCGCTCCTACCTGGCTGCTGTCACAGGTAAGCCCCGCCCACTTCCTACCTGGCTGCTGTCACAGGTAAGCCCCGCCCTGAGGGACTCGGGTGAGGGACTCGGGTGAGGGTCTCGGGTGAGGGACTCGGGGACTCGGGTGAGGGACTCGGGTGAGGGACACCTATGATGGGGAAGATAACCATCTGGTTGTTCCTCAGGTGAGGCGCGGAGCGTCCGGACCAGAGCCATGTCCTGGGGGGTGCAGATGGAGGCCGAGGCCGTCCACAGCTACCAGGTACAGAATCACACACCTGGTGAAGCCTGAGCTGGTCTCTCACTGGCAGAGCATCCTCAGCGAGGCGATAGCATGCTTCGCAGCACCCTCTGTCAGTGGCTGCAGAGATGTTTTTCTCAAAGTCTGAATGTTTTGAAAAAGCGGCGTGTTCTCGTGTGGACGCTCGGCTGCGGAGCGGCGAGACGAACCCGAGCGTACGAGACTGCAGGCTAAATGTTTTCTCTCTCTGACGGAAGGCAAACGTGGAGTTTCAGGGAAAGTCAGGATTGTGAGATTTTGAGAAATGAAGTTAGAAATTTGAGATGTTGGGAAAAGTCATATTTGAGATGAATTACGAAGCACTGGTTCATCAGCGCCAGTCACTGAGCTGTCCTCGTCCTGCAGGCGGTGAAGACGGCGGCGTTGGGACGGAGCGTCTCGGTGCTCGCCTGCGGGCTCTTCCTGGACGCTCAGAGGCCCTGGTTGGGTGCGAGTCCAGATGGCATCGTGACGGACAGCCGGACCGGCCAAAGGCTGCTCTGCCTGGAGGTGAAGTGTCCCTACAAACACAAGGACAGACGGGTGGAGGACGCCTGCAGGGACGACCCCAGCTTCTGCCTGAAGATACAGGACGAGGACGGAGAGGTCAGACTACATCACACTGACATGTCCTCGTCTCTAACTTCCTCTCCTCGTCTCTAACCTCCTCTCCTCCTCTCTAACATCATCTCCTTGTCTCTAACGTCCTCTTCTCGTCTCCTTGTCTCTTCGTCTCTAACGTCCTCTCCTTGTCTCTAACCTCCTCTCATCTCTAACTTCCTCTCCTCGTCTCTAACGTCCTCTCCTCGTCTCCTTGTCTCCTCCCAGGTCCCGGTGTACGTCCTGAAGTCGTCCCACAGATACTTCACTCAGGTCCAGTTCCAGATGGCGGTGACGGGCCTCCATCAGGCCGATTTCGTTGTCTTCACCCTTAAAGAGACGGCCGTGGTCCCGGTGACCTTTGACCCCGAGCTGTGGGAGGAGACGCTGTCCAAACTCGAGACATTTTACCGAGACGCTGTCCTGCCTCACCTAAGAGACGGGGGGGGGGCGTCCTGGAGCCCCGAGCTGTAGAGACACTTTAAAGAGGGCTCATCATATAGCTCTGCGTGGGGCCTCAAGTTGGCCAGCCCTGTGTAGCCATTAGCCAATCAGCAGCAAGGTAACCCCCCCCCCTTATCACCTAAACCTCCTCTAATAATAATAATTCCTCCATTGAGTTCTTTGTAACCAAATGTCTCTCAGAGGGGCGTGGGGGGGGGCTCCTTGTCTTCATCTAAAGTAACAGAGGGGATTATGGGTAATGCTGCAATGATCTGTTTGGTGTTTCAGCCAATCAGAGACAGGCTCTGGATATCCTGTTTCTCATCAGTACATCACAGGAGCCTGTGGCCTCAGATTGTCCTATCTCCACTGTAGCTCTGAACACATGACCATGAGGCGAGCGCAAACCGTTCGGTATCCTGTCGTTCCATTTGGAGGATTGATATTCCTGTCGAGGTGCGACGGCGACTTGAGTTCGTCTCCTTTCCAGGTCTTTTCTTGCTGATCTGTGACCTTGGTCTGTTTGTTACTTCAGTGTCCTTTGAAGAGTCCTGTTAATAAAGATGTTCTAACGCCTTTGTTCCTCGAACCTGTCTTACTTTGCCCTGAGAGTTCCAGGGTCTCTGCGCCCTCAGACCAAAATGCAGAGTTCCTCAACAACGGTATCGTTCCTCCAGAAATCTGAGACTCCGACCTCACGTTGTCGTCCGCCACGTTCTTGAGAGAATTGATACATCTTATAAACAAGATCAGTAAACAGACACAGAACTCGTACTATATCTTTATAGAAACACTTCTGACAGACTGTAGACATAAAGAACACCCCTGTACCCCCCCCCCCACGAATCAGCAGAAGAAGAACAGACCCAGATCTGAGGGATTTATTTGCTTTGTGTCTGAATGTAAATATAACGCTGGGTCCTTTAAAAGAGTCGATGATACAGAAAAAAAGGTTTCATGTGACGATGGACTTTAAATAGACTCCGCCTCCTCCAGAGTTCACTGACATCACCAGGGGAAATCGACCAATCGGCCGGCAGCACATCAGTTCAGAGGAGAGAAAAAAAACATCCTCCAGGCTGCTGATTGGCTGTTCTAACAGGATGTTGTTAGAGGGGGCGGGGCTTGAGGCGCTGGGCGGGGCCTCACAGGTAAGTGGGCGGGGCCTCACAGGTAACCCTCCTTCTTGAACTGCTCGTGCAGGATGTCCCGGTACTCGTCGAAGCCTCCGTCGATGCGGCCCACCTTCCCGTGCTCACACACCCACAGCTCCTTGCACACCATGCGGATCAGACGCTCGTCGTGAGACACCAGGATGACTCCGCCCTGAAACATGACATCACAGTGAGGAGAGGCACCTGAGACACACCTGAGAGGCACCTGAGACACACCTGAGAGGCACCTGAGAGTAGTCTGTTCCCTCAGAGAGTAGTCTGTTCCCTGAGAGAGTAGTCTGTTCCCTCAGATAGTAGTCTGTTCCCTGAGAGAGTAGTCTGTTCCCTCAGAGAGTAGTCTGTTCCCTCAGAGAGTAGTCTGTTCCCCAGAGAGTAGTCTGTTCCCTGAGAGAGTAGTCTGTTCCCTCAGAGAGTAGTCTGTTCCCTCAGATAGTAGTCTGTTCCCTCAGAGAGTAGTCTGTTCCCTCAGAGAGTAGTCTGTTCCCCAGAGAGTAGTCTGTTCCCCAGAGAGTAGTCTGTTCCCAGAGAGAGTAGTCTGTTCCCTCAGATAGTAGTCTGTTCCCTGAGATAGTAGTCTGTTCCCTCAGATAGTAGTCTGTTCCCTGAGATAGTAGTCTGTTCCCTCAGAGAGTAGTCTGTTCCCTCAGAGAGTAGTCTGTTCCCCAGAGAGTAGTCTGTTCCCAGAGAGAGTAGTCTGTTCCCTCAGATAGTAGTCTGTTCCCTGAGATAGTAGTCTGTTCCCTCAGAGAGTAGTCTGTTCCCTCAGAGAGTAGTCTGTTCCCTCAGAGAGTAGTCTGTTCCCCAGAGAGTAGTCTGTTCCCTGAGAGAGTAGTCTGTTCCCTGAGAGAGTAGTCTGTTCCCTCAGACAGTAGTCTGTTCCCTGAGACAGTAGTCTGTTCCCTCAGAGAGTAGTCTGTTCCCTCAGAGAGTAGTCTGTTCCCTCAGAGAGTAGTCTGTTCCCTCAGAGAGTAGTATGTTCCCTGAGAGAGTAGTCTGTTCCCCAGAGAGTAGTCTGTTCCCTGAGAGAGTAGTCTGTTCCCTGAGAGAGTAGTCTGTTCCCTCAGAGAGTAGTCTGTTCCCTCAGAGAGTAGTCTGTTCCCTCAGAGAGTAGTCTGTTCCCCAGAGAGTAGTCTGTTCCCTGAGAGAGTAGTCTGTTCCCTGAGAGAGTAGTCTGTTCCCTCAGACAGTAGTCTGTTCCCTGAGAGAGTAGTCTGTTCCCTCAGAGAGTAGTCTGTTCCCTGAGACAGTAGTCTGTTCCCTGAGACAGTAGTCTGTTCCCTCAGAGAGTAGTCTGTTCCCTCAGAGAGTAGTCTGTTCCAGAGACAGTAGTCTGTTCCCTCAGAGAGTAGTCTGTTCCCTCAGAGAGTAGTCTGTTCCCTCAGAGAGTAGTCTGTTCCCTCAGAGAGTAGTCTGTTCCCTCAGAGAGTAGTCTGTTCCCTCAGAGAGTAGTCTGTTCCCTCAGAGAGTAGTCTGTTCCCTCAGAGAGTAGTCTGTTCCAGAGAGAGTAGTCTGTTCCAGAGAGAGTAGTCTGTTCCAGAGAGAGTAGTCTGTTCCAGAGAGTAGTCTGTTCCCTCAGAGAGTAGTCTGTTCCCTCAGAGAGTAGTCTGTTCCAGAGATAGTAGTCTGTTCCAGAGAGAGTAGTCTGTTCCAGAGATAGTAGTCTGTTCCAGAGAGAGTAGTCTGTTCCAGAAAGAGTAGTCTGTTCCAGAAAGAGTAGTCTGTTCCAGAGAGAGTAGTCTGTTCCCTCAGAGAGTAGTCTGTTCCCTCAGAGAGTAGTCTGTTCCCTCAGAGAGTAGTCTGTTCCCTCAGAGAGTAGTCTGTTCCAGAGAGAGTAGTCTGTTCCAGAGAGAGTAGTCTGTTCCAGAGAGAGTAGTCTGTTCCCTCAGAGAGTAGTCTGTTCCCTCAGAGAGTAGTCTGTTCCCTCAGAGAGTAGTCTGTTCCCTCAGAGAGTAGTCTGTTCCCTCAGAGAGTAGTCTGTTCCCTCAGAGAGTAGTCTGTTCCAGAGAGAGTAGTCTGTTCCAGAGAGAGTAGTCTGTTCCAGAGAGAGTAGTCTGTTCCTGAGAGAGTAGTCTGTTCCCTCAGAGAGTAGTCTGTTCCCTCAGAGAGTAGTCTGTTCCCTCAGAGAGTAGTCTGTTCCCTCAGAGAGTAGTCTGTTCCCTCAGAGAGTAGTCTGTTCCAGAGAGAGTAGTCTGTTCCCTGAGAGAGTAATCTGTTCCCTGAGAGAGTAATCTGTTCCCTGAGAGAGTAGTCTGTTCCCTGAGAGAGTAGTCTGTTCCCTCAGAGAGTAGTCTGTTCCAGAGAGTAGTCTGTTCCAGAGAGTAGTCTGTTCCAGAGAGTAGTCTGTTCCAGAGAGTAGTCTGTTCCAGAGAGTAGTCTGTTCCAGAGAGTAGTCTGTTCCAGAGAGTAGTCTGTTCCAGAGAGTAGTCTGTTCCAGAGAGAGTAGTCTGTTCCAGAGAGTAGTCTGTTCCAGAGAGTAGTCTGTTCCAGAGAGTAGTCTGTTCCAGAGAGTAGTCTGTTCCCTGAGGCGGTGGTTCACTCACCCTGAACTTGTTGAGCGACTTGGCGAGAGCCTCGATGGTCTCCATGTCCAGATGATTGGTCGGCTCGTCCAGGATGTAGAAGTTCGGACTGACGGGAACAAAAACACATACTTCCCGTTCAGCTTAGTTTACTTCACATGTTTGCACTTTGGTCACTTTGGTCACTTTGGTCACTTTGGTCACTTTGGTCACTTTGGTCACTTTGGTCACTTTGGTCACTTTGGTCACTTTGGTCACTTTCAACCTTCTTTGCTCCATTTCATTTATGTTGTTCTATTTCAATATTGTTATTGTTTGTCTTATTTATATTTACATTGCGTTGTGGGAGGAGCCTGTGACTTCATATCTACGCTGCTGAGCGTCCGATGATAAGACCTTTGAATCTTTACATGACGGTCGTTAGAGTTTATGACGACATCGCCACAAACTATAACGACTTTAAGAAACTGTGGTTTGGATTAGACGAGGTATTAAAGCATTAGATCACGAGTCACAAGAAGAGATGCCCCCCCCGCCCCCCCCCCCCCCCGGAGTGTTCTCCTACCACGGCATGGTCATCTGAGCGAAGGCCACGCGACTCTTCTGCCCCCCCGACAGACTGGCCACCGGCCGCGTGGCGAGTTCACCAGTGATCCCGTACCCGCCCAGCTGGTGCCGGTACTCCTCCTCCGGCCGACCTGCACACAAACACACAATCAGGACCAGCCAATCAGGACCAGCCAATCAGGACCAGCCAATCAGGACCAGCCAATCAGGACCAATACCAGCCAATCAGGACCAGCCAATCAGGACCAGCCAATCAGAAGCAGACACAGCTCAGCATGGTGTTTGGTTGTGTTTATTGTTGTTGTTGTTGTGTTTGTTGTTGTTGTGGTTACCGGGGAAGCGGTTGAGCAGCAGCTCTATGGAGCAGACGTTCATGTCCAGCTGGTCCACGTGATGCTGACTGAAGTAACCGATCTTCAGGCTCCTGGGGACAAAACAACCAGCCAGATGAACCTCAGGAGGAATTCAACACGAAACACGTAAGAGTTAACGGTTCCCTGAACAGAGTTTCTAAACTAAGAGTTAACGGTTCCCTAAACAGAGTTTCTAAACTAAGAGTTAACGGTTCCCTGAACAGAGTTTCTAAACTAAGAGTTAACGGTTCCCTAAACCGAGTTTCTAAACTAAGAGTTAACGGTTCCCTAAACAGAGTTTCTAAACTAAGAGTTAACGGTTCCCTGAACAGAGTTTCTAAACTAAGAGTTAACGGTTCCCTAAACAGAGTTTCTAAACTAAGAGTTAACGGTTCCCTGAACAGAGTTTCTAAACTAAGAGTTAACGGTTCCCTAAACCGAGTTTCTAAACTAAGAGTTAACGGTTCCCTAAACAGAGTTTCTAAACTAAGAGTTAACGGTTCCCTGAACAGAGTTTCTAAACTAAGAGTTAACGGTTCCCTAAACAGAGTTTCTAAACTAAGAGTTAACGGTTCCCTGAACAGAGTTTCTAAACTAAGAGTTAACGGTTCCCTAAACCGAGTTTCTAAACTAAGAGTTAACGGTTCCCTGAACAGAGTTTCTAAACTAAGAGTTAACGGTTCCCTAAACCGAGTTTCTAAACTAAGAGTTAACGGTTCCCTAAACAGAGTTTCTAAACTAAGAGTTAACGGTTCCCTAAACAGAGTTTCTAAACTAAGAGTTAACGGTTCCCTAAACAGAGTTTCTAAACTAAGAGTTAACGGTTCCCTGAACAGAGTTTCTAAACTAAGAGTTAACGGTTCCCTAAACAGAGTTTCTAAACTAAGAGTTAACGGTTCCCTGAACAGAGTTTCTAAACTAAGAGTTAACGGTTCCCTAAATCGAGTTTCTAAACTAAGAGTTAACGGTTCCCTAAATCGAGTTTCTAAACTAAGAGTTAACGGTTCCCTAAATAGAGTTTCTAAACTAAGAGTTAACGGTTCCCTAAACAGAGTTTCTAAACTAAGAGTTAACGGTTCCCTAAATAGAGTTTCTAAACTAAGAGTTAACGGTTCCCTAAATCGAGTTTCTAAACTAAGAGTTAACGGTTCCCTAAACAGAGTTTCTAAACTAAGAGTTAACGGTTCCCTGAACAGAGTTTCTAAACTAAGAGTTAACGGTTCCCTAAATAGAGTTTCTAAACTAAGAGTTAACGGTTCCCTAAATCGAGTTTCTAAACTAAGAGTTAACGGTTCCCTAAATAGAGTTTCTAAACTAAGAGTTAACGGTTCCCTAAACAGAGTTTCTAAACTAAGAGTTAACGGTTCCCTAAATAGAGTTTCTAAACTAAGAGTTAACGGTTCCCTAAATCGAGTTTCTAAACTAAGAGTTAACGGTTCCCTAAACAGAGTTTCTAAACTAAGAGTTAACGGTTCCCTAAACAGAGTTTCTAAACAGAGTTAACGGTTCTAAACTAAGAGTTAATAAGGTTCCCTAAACAGAACGAAGAAGAATTAAAACCTATAAACAAATAGCCAACAGTTCCCCGAGGAGAGAGCAAGGTTCCCTGAATGAACCGATAGGCAGAGCCTTAACGACTCACCGAGGAGAGAGCAAGGTTCCCTGAATGAAGCGATAGGCAGAGCCTTAACGACTCACCGAGGAGAGAGCAAGGTTCCCTGAATGAACCGATAGGCAGAGCCTTAACGACTCACCGAGGAGAGAGCAAGGTTCCCTGAATGAACCGATAGGCAGAGCCTTAACGACTCACCGAGGAGAGAGCAAGGTTCCCTGAATGAACCGATAGGCAGAGCCTTAACGACTCACCGAGGAGAGAACAAGGTTCCCTGAATGAACCGATAGGCAGAGCCTTAACGACTCACCGAGGAGAAAGCAAGGTTCCCTGAATGAACCGATAGGCAGAGCCTTAACGACTCACCGAGGAGAGAGCAAGGTTCCCTAAATGAACCGATAGGCAGAGCCTTAACGACTCACCGAGGAGAGAACAAGGTTCCCTAAATGAACCGATAGACAGAGCCTTAACGACTCACCGAGGAGAGAACAAGGTTCCCTGAATGAACCGATAGACAGAGCCTTAACGACTCACCGAGGAGAGAACAAGGTTCCCTGAATGAACCGATAGACAGAGCCTTAACGACTCACCGAGGAGAGAACAAGGTTCCCTAAATGAACCGATAGACAGAGCCTTAACGACTCACCGAGGAGAGAACAAGGTTCCCTGAATGAACCGATAGGCAGAGCCTTAACGACTCACCGAGGAGAGAACAAGGTTCCCTAAATGAACCGATAGACAGAGCCTTAACGACTCACCGAGGAGAGAACAAGGTTCCCTAAATGAACCGATAGACAGAGCCTTAACGACTCACCGAGGAGAGAACAAGGTTCCCTAAATGAACCGATAGGCAGAGCCTTAACGACTCACGAGGAGAGAGCAAGGTTCCCTGAATGAACCGATAGGCAGAGCCTTAACGACTCACCGAGGAGAGAGCAAGGTTCCCTAAATGAACCGATAGGCAGAGCCTTAACGACTCACCGAGGAGAGAACAAGGTTCCCTAAATGAACCGATAGACAGAGCCTTAACGACTCACCGAGGAGAGAGCATTGCAATACGTTTAGAGTGAGGGTCCCTGTGGACGGGTACCTGTGGGCTTGTCTCATTCCGTTGACCGGCGTTAAGTCGCCCATCAGCAGCTTCAGGACGGTGGTTTTACCCGCGCCGTTTTCACCGACCTATCAGGAAACACAACAGCGTGTTCAGGTCACTGATTACAGAACATGCAGACAGGTGTGAAGTCCCGTGTGAATGCTGGGCTGCGATTGGCTGGTTGAACGCACGATGCAGATGCGAGACTCGAGGTCGGCCGACACGTTGAGTCCAGAGAAGAGAGGGCGGTCCGGAGTGTAGTAAAACTCCAGCTCGTCCAGCTGAAGGATGGGAGGAGACAACTTCTCAAAGTTATCTGGGAACCTGAGGAACACAAAGCATGTTCATCCAGCAATCAATTAACTCCTCAATTAAGCAATCAACCAATCAATCAATCAATCAGCTCTTCTTACTTTAGGGAGACCTCGATCTCTTTCTCGAGCGGCTTCATCTCAGGTCTGCAGGAGGACACAAACAGAATGAGCCGTCTGTCAGAGGACCAGCACAGGTAGCAAGGTGTGTGTCAGGTGTGTGTCAGGTGTGTGTCAGGTGTGTGTATCAGGTGTGTGTCAGGTGTGTACCAGGTGTGTATCAGGTGTGTATCAGGTGTGTGTGTCAGGTGTGTGTATCAGGTGTGTGTCAGGTGTGTGTGTCAGGTGTGTGTCAGGTGTGTATCAGGTGTGTGTGTCAGGTGTGTGTCAGGTGTGTGTCAGGTGTGTGTCAGGTGTGTATCAGGTGTGTGTATCAGGTGTGTGTGTCAGGTGTGTGTCAGGTGTGTGTCAGGTGTGTGTCAGGTGTGTGTCAGGTGTGTGTCAGGTGTGTGTCAGGTGTGTGTCAGGTGTGTGTCAGGTGTGTGTCAGGTGTGTGTGTCAGGTGTGTGTGTCAGGTGTGTGTATCAGGTGTGTGTGTCAGGTGTGTGTATCAGGTGTGTGTCAGGTGTGTATCAGGTGTGTGTCAGGTGTGTGTCAGGTGTGTGTCAGGTGTGTGTATCAGGTGTGTGTATCAGGTGTGTGTCAGGTGTGTGCCAGGTGTGTGTCAGGTGTGTGTCAGGTGTGTGTCAGGTGTGTGTCAGGTGTGTGTATCAGGTGTATGTATCAGGTGTGTGTCAGGTGTGTGCCAGGTGTGTGCCAGGTGTGTGTCAGGTGTGTGTCAGGTGTGTGTCAGGTGTGTGTATCAGGTGTGTGTATCAGGTGTGTGTATCAGGTGTGTGTATCAGGTGTGTGTATCAGGTGTGTGTATCAGGTGTGTGTATCAGGTGTGTATCAGGTGTGTGTGTCAGGTGTGTGTGTCAGGTGTGTGTATCAGGTGTGTGTATCAGGTGTGTGTGTATCAGGTGTGTGTATCAGGTGTGTATCAGGTGTGTGTGTCAGGTGTGTGTGTCAGGTGTGTGTATCAGGTGTGTGTGTATCAGGTGTGTATCAGGTGTGTACCAGGTGTGTACCAGGTGTGTGCCAGGTGTGTGCCAGGTGTGTATCAGGTGTGTGTCAGGTGTGTATCAGGTGTGTGCCAGGTGTGTGCCAGGTGTGTGCCAGGTGTGTGTCAGGTGTGTGTGTCAGGTGTGTGTCAGGTGTGTGTCAGGTGTGTGTCAGGTGTGTACCAGGTGTGTGCCAGGTGTGTACCAGGTGTGTGCCAGGTGTGTGCCAGGTGTGTATCAGGTGTGTATCAGGTGTGTGTCAGGTGTGTGTCAGGTGTGTGTCAGGTGTGTGCCAGGTGTGTGCCAGGTGTGTGCCAGGTGTGTGCCAGGTGTGTGTCAGGTGTGTGTATCAGGTGTGTGTATCAGGTGTGTGTCAGGTGTGTGTATCAGGTGTGTGTATCAGGTGTGTGTCAGGTGTGTGTCAGGTGTGTACCAGGTGTGTGCCAGGTGTGTGCCAGGTGTGTGCCAGGTGTGTGCCAGGTGTGTACCAGGTGTGTACCAGGTGTGTACCAGGTGTGTACCAGGTGTGTATCAGGTGTGTGTCAGGTGTGTATCAGGTGTGTGTCAGGTGTGTGTCAGGTGTGTGCCAGGTGTGCCAGGTGTGTGCCAGGTGTGTTCCAGGTGTGTGCCAGGTGTGTGTGAGGTGTGTTCCAGGTGTGTGCCAGGTGTGTGTCAGGTGTGTTCCAGGTGTGTTCCAGGTGTGTTGCCAGGTGTGTTCCAGGTGTGTGCCAGGTGTGTGCCAGGTGTGTGCCAGGTGTGTGCCAGGTGTGTGCCAGGTGTGTGCCAGGTGTGTACCAGGTGTGTACCAGGTGTGTACCAGGTGTGTGCCAGGTGTGTATCAGGTGTGTGCCAGGTGTGTACCAGGTGTGTGTATCAGGTGTGTGTCAGGTGTGTGCCAGGTGTGTGCCAGGGTGTGTGCCAGGTGTGTGCCAGGTGTGTACCAGGTGTGTACCAGGTGTGTACCAGGTGTGTACCAGGTGTGTACCAGGTGTGTATCAGGTGTGTGCCAGGTGTGTACCAGGTGTGTGCCAGGTGTGTGCCAGGTGTGTGCCAGGTGTGTGCCAGGTGTGTGCCAGGTGTGTACCAGGTGTGTACCAGGTGTGTACCAGGTGTGTACCAGGTGTGTACCAGGTGTGTGCCAGGTGTGTGTCAGGTGTGTGCCAGGTGCGTGCCAGGTGCGTGCCAGGTGCGTGTCAGGTGCGTACCAGGTGTGTACCAGGTGTGTACCAGGTGTGTACCAGGTGTGTACCAGGTGTGTACCAGGTGTGTACCAGGTGTGTACCAGGTGTGTACCAGGTGTGTGTACTCACAGTCTCTCCAGTAGTTTCAGTTTGCTCTGGACCTGAGCTGCTCTGTTAGCGTTGTACCGGAATCTGTCGATGAACACCTGAAGCAGAGACACACGCCGTCAGTGACGCAATGCATGCTGTACTGTAGTAGTAGTAGTACCTGTATGTGCTGTCTGTACTGCAGTAGTACCTGTATGTGCTGTCTGTACTGCAGTAGTACCTGTATGTGCTGTCTGTACTGCAGTAGTACCTGTATGTGCTGTCTGTACTGCAGTAGTACCTGTATGTGCTGTCTGTACTGCAGTAGTACCTGTATGTACTGCAGTACTGCAGTAGTAGTACCTGTATGTGCTGTCTGTACTGCAGTAGTAGTAGTACCTGTATGTGCTGTCTGTACTGCAGTAGTAGTAGTACCTGTATGTGCTGTCTGTACTGCA
>NW_027262100.1:0-15000 GCF_902827115.2 Pseudochaenichthys georgianus | reverse complement strand
GAGCGTGCTTGAGAGAGGGGAGGGACTTAGAGCGTGCCTGAGAGAGGGGAGGGACTTAGAGCGTGCTTGAGAGAGGGGAGGGACTTAGAGCGTGCTTGAGAGAGGGGAGGGACTTAGAGCGTGCCTGAGAGAGGGGAGGGACTTAGAGCGTGCTTGAGAGAGGAGGACCTTAGAGCGTGCTTGAGAGAGGGGAGGGACTTAGAGCGTGCCTGAGAGAGGGGAGGGACTTAGAGCGTGCCTGAGAGAGGGGAGGGACTTAGAGCGTGCCTGAGAGAGGGGAGGGACTTAGAGCGTGCTTGAGAGAGGGGAGGGACTTAGAGCGTGCCTGAGAGAGGGGAGGGACTTAGAGCGTGCCTGAGAGAGGGGAGGGACTTAGAGCGTGCTTGAGAGAGGGGAGGGACTTAGAGCGTGCCTGAGAGAGGGGAGGGACTTAGAGCGAGCTTGAGAGAGGAGGACCTTAGAGCGTGCTTGAGAGAGGAGAGGGACTTAGAGCGTGCTTGAGAGAGGAGAGGGACTTAGAGCGTGCTTGAGAGAGGGGAGGGACTTAGAGCGTGCTTGAGAGAGGGGAGGGACTTAGAGCGTGCCTGAGAGAGGGGAGGGACTTAGAGCGTGCCTGAGAGAGGGGAGGGGCTGCAGGCACGGCTGCAGTGCAGGGAGTGGAAGCAGAGCGCTGAACACACGCGGCTCTTATTAAAACGGCGCTTTCTCACCGGAGTACTTTCCCCCCGTCATTCTTAAAGTACCGATACTAATGAAGCGGAGGAATCGTAACGTTTTTAACGGCAGGGTATCGCGGTACCTTTCAAGTATCGGTACACCGTGCAACACGAGGACAGGTGAGTACAGGTGAGGACTCACATTGGAGCAGCAGGTCTCAGGACGTCCCTCTCCGTGCGGCGGTCGAGTTTAGCCTTCAGCTTCGCCTCGGCCTTCTCCAGCTTCTTAGCGTTGACCGTCTGCAGACAGGAAGTCACATGATCAACTCTTACAGATCAGCTGTTGGTTAAACAGGAGTTTAAATGGAGGGAAGAGAGGCGACCTACTGTGTTCTGGCCGCGCTTCATCATCCAGATGCCCTGCACGTCCTCTGCTGCACACACTGAGCACAGGAGACAGGGTTAGCATCGAGCACAGAGAGACAGGGTTAGCATCGAGCACAGAGAGACAGGGTTAGCATCGAGCACAGAGAGACAGGGTTAACATCGAGCACAGAGAGACAGGGTTAGCATCGAGCACAGAGAGACAGGGTTAGCATCGAGCACAGAGAGACAGGGTTAGCATCGAGCACAGAGAGACAGGGTTAGCATCGAGCACAGAGAGACAGGGTTAGCATCGAGCACAGAGAGACGGGGTTAGCATCGAGCACAGAGAGACAGGGTTAGCATCGAGCACAGAGAGACGGGGTTAAGATCGAGCACAGAGAGACAGGGTTAGCATCGAGCACAGAGAGACGGGGTTAAGATCAAACACTGCGTTCAGAATAGTAAGTGTTTTCTTACCGCTGTCTGCAGAGATTTGAGAGAGCTGAACGGGAGCGTCCAACAGAACCTGCCTGTGATTCCCATGATGGTTATTCCTGATGAACACAACACGCATTACAGGAAGACAACTCCACACACAAAATGTACGTTGTCCCTGAAGGAAACGCATGTGGTTCCTGAAGGAAACGCATGTCGTCCCTGAAGGAAACGCATGTGGTTCCTGAAGGAAACGCATGTCGTTCCTGAAGGAAACGCATGTCGTCCCTGAAGGAAACGCATGTGGTTCCTGAAGGAAACGCATGTCGTCCCTGAAGGAAACGCATGTGGTTCCTGAAGGAAACGCATGTCGTTCCTGAAGGAAACGCATGTCGTCCCTGAAGGAAACGCATGTCGTTCCTGAAGGAAACGCATGTGGTTCCTGAAGGAAACGCATGTCGTTCCTGAAGGAAACGCATGTCGTCCCTGAAGGAAACGCATGTCGTCCCTGAAGGAAACGCATGTGGTTCCTGAAGGAAACGCATGTCGTCCCTGAAGGAAACGCATGTCGTCCCTGAAGGAAACGCATGTCGTCCCTGAAGGAAACGCATGTGGTTCCTGAAGGAAACGCATTTTGTCCCTGAAGGAAACGCATGTGGTTCCTGAAGGAAACGCATGTCGTTCCTGAAGGAAACGCATGTGGTTCCTGAAGGAAACGCATGTGGTTCCTGAAGGAAACGCATGTCGTCCCTGAAGGAAACGCATGTGGTTCCTGAAGGAAACGCATGTCGTCCCTGAAGGAAACGCATGTCGTCCCTGAAGGAAACGCATGTCGTCCCTGAAGGAAACGCATGTGGTTCCTGAAGGAAACGCATTTTGTCCCTGAAGGAAACGCATGTGGTTCCTGAAGGAAACGCATGTCGTTCCTGAAGGAAACGCATGTGGTTCCTGAAGGAAACGCATGTGGTTCCTGAAGGAAACGCATGTCGTCCCTGAAGGAAACGCATGTGGTCCCTGAAGGAAACGCATGTCGTTCCTGAAGGAAACGCACGTTGTTCCTGAAGGAAACGCATTTTGTCCCTGAAGGAAACGCATGTGGTTCCTGAAGGAAACGCATGTCGTCCCTGAAGGAAACGCATTTTGTCCCTGAAGGAAACGCATGTGGTTCCTGAAGGAAACGCATGTGGTTCCTGAAGGAAACGCATGTCGTCCCTGAAGGAAACGCATGTGGTCCCTGAAGGAAACGCATGTCGTCCCTGAAGGAAACGCATGTCGTCCCTGAAGGAAACGCATGTGGTCCCTGAAGGAAACGCATGTCGTCCCTGAAGGAAACGCATGTGGTCCCTGAAGGAAACGCATGTCGTTCCTGAAGGAAACGCATGTCGTCCCTGAAGGAAACGCATGTCGTTCCTGAAGGAAACGCATGTCGTCCCTGAAGGAAACGCATGTCGTTCCTGAAGGAAACGCATGTCGTTCCTGAAGGAAACGCATTTTGTCCCTGAAGGAAACGCACGTTGTTCCTGAAGGAAACGCATGTCGTCCCTGAAGGAAACGCATGTCGTTCCTGAAGGAAACGCATTTTGTCCCTGAAGGAAACGCACGTTGTTCCTGAAGGAAACGCATTTTGTCCCTGAAGGAAACGCACGTCGTTCCTGAAGGAAACGCATGTCGTTCCTGAAGGAAACGCATGTCGTCCCTGAAGGAAACGCATGTCGTCCCTGAAGGAAACGCATGTCGTCCCTGAAGGAAACGCATGTCGTTCCTGAAGAAAACGCATGTCGTTCCTGAAGGAACCGCATGTCGTTCCTGAAGGAAACGCATGTCGTCCCTGAAGGAAACGCATGTCGTTCCTGAAGGAAACGCATGTCGTCCCTGAAGGAAACGCATGTCGTCCCTGAAGGAAACGCATGTCGTTCCTGAAGGAACCGCATGTCGTCCCTGAAGGAAACGCATGTCGTTCCTGAAGGAACCGCATGTCGTCCCTGAAGGAAACGCATGTCGTCCCTGAAGGAAACGCATGTCGTCCCTGAAGGAAACGCATGTCGTCCCTGAAGGAAACGCATGTCGTCCCTGAAGGAAACGCATGTCGTTCCGCGTGATATTCCTGCTCACAGTTTGAGAGTGTTGAACATCTGGTAGCAGATCTCTTTGACGTCGTCCTCGTTTTTATTATCGGTGCAGACTTCCTGCAGGACTCCTCCCACCGCGTCGAACACTTCCTCCCCATCCTCGAAGTCTGGCCCACAGCTCTCCAACACACCTGCAACACGCAGTACACATCAAATACTGCATCAAATACTACCTGGATACTGCATCAAATACTACATCAAACACTACCTGGATACTGCATCAAATACTACCTGGATACTGCATCAAATACTACCTGGATACTGCCTCAAATACTACATCAAATACTACCTGGATACTGCCTCAAATACTACATCAAATACTACCTGGATACTGCCTCAAATACTACCTGGATACTGCCTCAAATACTACATCAAATACTACCTGGATACTGCATCAAATACTACATCAAATACTACCTGGATACTGCATCAAATACTACCTGGATACTGCATCAAATACTACATCAAATACTACCTGGATACTGCATCAAATACTACATCAAATACTACCTGGATACTGCCTCAAACACTACCTGGATACTGCCTCAAACACTACCTGGATACTGCCTCAAATACTACCTGGATACTGCCTCAAATACTACATCAAATACTACCTGGATACTGCCTCAAATACTACATCAAATACTACCTGGATACTGCCTCAAATACTACATCAAACACTACCTGGATACTGCCTCAAATACTACATCAAATACTACCTGGATACTGCCTCAAATACTACATCAAATACTACCTGGATACTGCTGTAATCTGGGTACTTCTACTTTTATTCAAGTACAACATCTGAGTACTTCTATTTTTAAGTACTTCTACTTTTACTCAAGAACAAGATCTGAGTACTTCTACTTTAACTCAAGTACAATATCTAAGTACTTCTATTTGTACTCAAGTACACGATCTGAGTATTTCTACTTCAACTAAAGTACCATATCTGAGTACTTCTATTTTTACTCAAGTACACGATCTGAGTACTTCTACTTTAACTCAAGTACAATATCTAAGTACTTCTATTTTTACTCAAGTACACGATCTGAGTATTTCTACTTCAACTAAAGTACCATATCTGAGTACGTCTAACACCTCCAGTACACCGGTATATAACCCCTCCCTCCCCCGGGTTTCAGCTCTGATTCCCGGCCGGAGTCATGATCTCTAACCGGTGTCTCCACACGGTGTTAGCCTGTTAGCTCCGCCCGGCTAGCAGCAGATTAAAGGCCGGTGAATCTTTCCTCTGTCCCGACAAACAGCTCCTCTCTCCCGGACAAATAGCTCCTCTTCCCCCGGCTCTCAGAGACTCTTCCCCCCGGTCCCTCACCTTTAATGTAGTCGAAGACCTCCGTGTCGATGTGAGGAAACTCGCTCCTCAGGATGTCCACGTACGTCGCCATGATACCCGGCCCCGACACTGCCGCCACACCGCGCATGCGTCAATATGCGGACTGCGCCGAGGATTCTGGGGGATGCAGTTTTCATGATGATTTCAGATGAGAATACTACACGAATCAAAATGGATAGAAAATAAATTAGAATTATTATTGTTTACATGTTTAAAATAATAATTAAAAAGTACAACAACATAAAAACGTTCACCATTTAAATAAGATAATTATATTAAAATAAATTGACTTAAATTAAAATTAAATATTTTATATATTAAAAACCCTTTATCCGGCTGCCCAATTCGCCCTCTCTTGTTTGCGATCTTTATCGAACCTCTGAGCCAGTGGATATTCAGAATAACAGTATCAAGGCAATAGTAATGAAGGGGGTGGAACAAAAGATCTCCTTATTTGCTGATGACATATTGGTATATCTATCCAGCCCAGAACAATCTCTGGTGCAGTTATTTTCCATTGTAGTCCTTCTCTGGATATAAACTGAATGTTTTGAAGACACACATTTTGAGGTTTAAGTACTGCCCCTCAGTAAATATGAAGAAAAACTATACATTGAGGTGGGATGCTGAATCCATGAAGTACTTGGGAGTAAATATTCCAATATATTTGACAAAACTGTTTTCACTGAACTACCTACCTTTGAACCAACAGATTAGGGAAGACATAGGAGATGGACCTGGTTCCTGCTCTCAGTTTCAGTTCACGCATTGAATCGGTCAAAATGGTTATTTTGCCGAGACTGCTGTATCTCTTCCAGTCCCTTCCACTAGATCAGGGGTGTCAAACTCAAGGCCCGGGGGCCACATTCGGCCCGCGACTTCATTTTATGTGGCCCCACAAGAGCTTGCAAAGAATATAATATGTTTATTATACGGTTACATGCTGCAGAAGCACGTTGCCCATAAACTACATGTCCCACAATGCATCTCAAATACGACTTTTTTCTCAGAATTTGCCTTTTTTTCTTCAAAATATGCATTTTTTCATAGAATTCCTTTTTCTCAGAATTAGATTTTTATTTCAAAATGTCACTTCTATTTATTTTTTCTTCAGAATTTGGCTTTTCTTTTTAAATCATTTTGGGACATACGCACTGAAAAGACTTGCAATTATTAGCCCTAGACTTCTGCTTTCAGACGTAGTTAATTATGAAGTTATTACCCTATCCGATGATAATCCAATGCAGAGGCAATAATATAATACATTATTTTGTATATTTATATATGTATTTTGATATAGTCTTAACGTTACAACCGGCCCTTTGAGTGCAACCATAATGCTGATGTGGCCCGCGATGAAATTGAGTTTGACACCCCTGCACTAGAACTATCTGACCAACAATTTCAGGAATGGGATAAACATATCTCAAGGTACATTCGGCAGGGACGAAGGCCAAGATTTAAATACCAGAGTTTACAATTGGCTAAGAACAAGGGTGGTGTCGCACTCCCATGTTTAAAGGATTACTATATTGCGGCTCAATTGAGACCATCAATATGCTGGTGCAAAGTACGCTGCTATGGAAGGAGGTTGAGAGTGCTGTATCGGAAGAATTTCCAATTCAAGCTGCAACTGGGGATAGGGTCTTGATGAATAAACTGAATGAACTGAAACCCATGGATCTGTCTGTCGCTCAAGGTGTGGAACAGACTGTACCTCAAAGCCACGTGAGGGGGCGGTACAGTGTTTAAGATGGTGTGTGTGTGATCTAGAATGTCTGCCTGGAAGATGGGACGCAGGATGTAAGTGTTGCTCTTCAAAAGGCCTGATACTGCACGTTTCCTCACAGGGGTCCATGACCAGCTTTCAGAATGTGAAGGGGCAGTTTGACTTGAGACGTGATGATCTGTGCAGGTTCCTTCAAGCTCGTCATTCCATCGATGAAATACAGAGGGAGAGCATGCACTGGGATAACACCGTGGTGAAGGGTTTTAAAGATGCCTATCTGAGGCTCAAACAAGACAGTTGTCTCAAAAATCTATAGGAGTTTACAACAAACAAAAGGTAACTCGCTGTATGTGAAACAAAAATGGGAAAGGGAAGGAAATGTAGTTCTGCAGGAAGAAGACTGGGAGCACGTATGTGAGATACAAACGTCAAGTTCAGCCTCACGGCGAGGGTTCTGTTGGAAGAACCTCACACGGGTTTACTCCAGCCCAGAAGAGACGCTACACTGACCCTCTGCATGCTGGCCACAGCGTGGACGCCTCATGGCAACACATTCTCATACACTCTGCTCTTGCACATCACTGAATCCTTCGGGCAGCAGGCTCATGGAGTTTTACTAAAGGTTTTTCAGGTAGACATTCCATTTGAATTTGAATCGTTATATCTGGGTGCTTTACCACCAGAAGGGTTTTCCTCTGAAGATAGATATCCGTCTGGAGTCCTGAGTGCTGCCTGCAGGAAGGCCCTCGCCAGAACGTGGGTAAAACCTGGAACCCTGCTTTGGACGAGTGGGTTGACATCGTGTACGATATGTTTAAGATGGAGAGGATACCCCTCGCTTTGAGACTGCAACAGGGAATGTTTTTGTCAAGATGGGAAAATGGATAATATGTGTTTCACCAATACGACCATCATTTGTCTGGAAGGGACTTCTATATATTTTTATTTTTGTTTTTAGTATTTTTTATTTCGATGCCCCCCTTGTTTGAATAAGTTGCAGGTACACCCCCCTGTTCGTGTTTATGTTCTTTCTATATGTGATGGCATGTTTGACGGTCAGTGAGGCATCTGTATTATCCCCAAATGCACGTTTGATTTGTGATTGTACTGCAGAAGGCTTACAGAGGATATTGTATTATCTATGACTGTAGACATGTGACAAGAATAAAAAGAGAATTTCAACACACAGTTCTGTCTCACACAGGCCCCGCCCCCTACTGGACTCGGGACTGCTCTCAATGCGAACCCACAGGTCCTTCAGAGTAAAGGGAGGACTGTGAACAGATGGACTTTATGTTAGTCTTGTTTTTATTTGTATTTTTTTTTGTCTATTCAAGAACATTTATGAACCAGAACCGTTATCAGTATCAGAACCCCTACCAGAACCAGAACCGTTATCAGCACCAGAACCCCTACCAGAACCAGAACCGTTATCAGCACCAGAACCCCTACCAGAACCAGAACCGTTATCAGCACCAGAACCCCTACCAGAACCAGAACCGTTATCAGCACCAGAACCAGAACCAGAACCGTTATCAGTCCCACAGAGGGGGACATTTATGAACCAGCGGTTCATGCGGTGCGGTGCGTTGCGGTGCGGTGCGGTGCGTTGCGGTGCGGTGCGTTGCGGTGCGGTGCGTTGCGGTGCGGTGCGGTGCGGTGTGGTGCGGTGCGTTGCGGTGCGGTGCGGTGTGGTGTGGTGCGGTGCGGTGTGGTGCGGTGTGGTGTGGTGCGGTGTGGTGTGGTGCGGTGCGGTGTCCCCAATAGAACCACATTGTGGGAAACACTGCATCATATGTTTCCTATCCTAACAAATAAGGGGCATTACATAATACAATAATAAGTTAATAAATAATAAAACAATGTTATTGTTATTTATGAACTTATTATATTTTGGCGGGTGCACGCGACTCGGTGTTCCGTCAGTGACAGTGCGCGCGCCGCACTGCGCATGCGCTGCAGAGTTTAGGGTGGAGTTAGCCGTTAGCACAGAGGAGCTAACAGAGTAATGGCGGCCTCGGTGTTGCTGGGCTCAGTGGAAAACACCGGAGGAAGCAGCGGATTCCCCGGGGGAGGCCCGTCCTCCAGAGGGACCGTGGGATCGGGCTTCAGAGGGACCGTGGGGCCGGGGAACAGCACCGGGAGCCCCGGGAGCACCGCCTCCTGGAACCGATCCCTGGACCGGGCTCTGGAGGAAGGATCCAGCACCGGGAGGCTCAACCTCAGCGGCCGGAAACTCAAGGAGTTCCCCCGGATCACCGAGAACCACGATCTCACCGACACGACTACCGCTGGTTAGTGTATCAGATATACCAATATATATATATATAATGTTAAATAATACACAATAACTGGGCATAGTAAACTGAAGGAGTCCCCCGGATCACCGGGAGCCCGATCTCACCGACACGACTACCGCTGGGTGGTTAATATAATACACAACAACCACCTGAGGGGTACTACCAGAGCTGGGTGGTTACTATATTAACACAACAACAACAACAACAACAACAACAACAACAACAACCCGAGGGGTACTACCAGAGCTGGGTGGTTAATATAATAACACAACAACAACCCGAGGGGTACTACCAGAGCTGGGTGGTTAATATATTAACACAACAACAACAACAACAACAACAACAACAACAACAACAACAACAACAACCCGAGGGGTACTACCAGAGCTGGGTGGTTAATATAATAACACAACAACAACAACAACCCGAGGGGTACTACCAGAGCTGGGTGGTTAATATATTAACACAACAACAACAACAACCCGAGGGGTACTACCAGAGCTGGGTGGTTAATATATTAACACAACAACAACAACAACCCGAGGGGTACTACCAGAGCTGGGTGGTTAATATAATAACACAACAACAACAACAACCCGAGGGGTACTACCAGAGCTGGGTGGTTAATATATTAACACAACAACAACAACAACAACCCGAGGGGTACTACCAGAGCTGGGTGGTTAATATAATACACAACAACAACAACAACAACCCGAGGGGTACTACCAGAGCTGGGTGGTTAATATATATAATAACACAACAACAACAACAACAACCCGAGGGGTACTACCAGAGCTGGGTGGTTAATATAATAACACAACAACCACGACCTGACCGACAGTGTCAGGAACGGTGAGTTGTAATACTACAGAATACTACAGTAATATATGTAATACATGGTGTAGCACTCGGGGTGGTGTCAGGATGTATCCATAACCCGCTCACAGAGCAGCGACTGGACTCAACAACACCAACCATTGATCACCTGTTGCTATGAAACCCAGATGTTCACCAGGTGACCTCCTCAGACAGGTGTGTGACCTCCTCAGACAGGTGTGAGACCTCCTCAGACAGGTGTGAGACCTCCTCAGACAGGTGTGTGACCTCCTCAGACAGGTGTGAGACCTCCTCAGACAGGTGTGAGACCTCCTCAGACAGGTGTGTGACCTCCTCAGACAGGTGTGAGACCTCCTCAGACAGGTGTGAGACCTCCTCAGACAGGTGTGAGACCTCCTCAGACAGGTGTGAGACCTCCTCAGACAGGTGTGTGACCTCCTCAGACAGGTGTGAGTCTGTGTCATCATGACATCACTTGATGACACGTGAAGCGTTTGACCTGACCTGCTGCTCTCAGGGTGCTCGCTCTGAGCCTCTCACTGTTAGTCTGACAGACAAGAAGAAGAGTTCCCTCTCTTCACTATAACACACACCTGCACCCGGTCAGTGTGACACACCTGGTCAGTGTGACACACCTGCACCCGGTCAGTGTGACACACCTGCATCCAGTCAGATATACTTTATTGATTCCAATTTTTTTGTGATGACGTTTAGTCGTCTCATTAAGACACTTTTATTTATTGTGTGTGTGTGTGTGTGTGTGTGTGTGTGTGTGTGTGTGTGTGTGTGTGTGTGTGTGTGTGTGTGTGTGTGTGTGTGTGTGTGTGTGTGTGTGTGTGTGTGTGTGTGTGTGTGTGTGTGTGTGTGTGTGTGTGTGTGTGTGTGTGTGTGTGTGTGTGTGTGTGTGTGTGTGTGTGTGTGTGTGTGTGTGTGTGTGTGTGTGTGTGTGTGTGTGTGTTGCAGACGTGTCCCGTAACCGCCTCTCGGAGCTTCCTCTGGAGGTGTGTCTCTTCGTGTCTCTGGAGAGTTTGAATCTGTACCAGAACTGCCTGAGGACTTTACCTGAGAGCCTGCTGAACCTGCAGAGCCTCACCTACCTGAACCTCAGGTACACACACACAAATATGAGATTTTTCTTTTTAAAATGTGTTAGTTAAATAAGATTTAAAAAGTGGAAAATGGCCAAATGCTATGTGAATAGTGAAATGCATAAATTGATAAATAAATGATGAATATGTGAAATGTAATTGCTGAGTAACACGTGTCCCTCTGCAGCCGGAACCAGCTGTGTGCGCTGCCCCCGGTGATCTGCAGTCTGCCTCTCAAGGTCCTGATCGCCGGGAACAACAAACTGATGGCTCTGCCCGAGGAAGTGGGCCAGCTGAGACACCTCACCGAGCTGGTACTGATCAATATCATCATTATTACATGGCTTAGTTGAATACTCGTAGTTAAGGACTTATTGACCGCTGTCAAGGACTTATTGACCATTGTTCAGGACTTATTGACCGTTGTTAGGACTTATTGACCGTTGTTAAGGATTGACCGTTGTTAAGGACTGACCGTTGTTAAGGACTTATTGACCGTTGTTAAGGACTTATTGACCGCTGTCAAGGACTTATTGACCGTTGTTAAGGACTTATTGACTGCTGTCAACGACTTATTGACCGTTGTCAAGGACTTATTGACCGTAGTTAAGGACTTATTGACCGTAGTTAAGGACTTATTAACCGTAGTTAAGGACTTATTGACCGTAGTTAAGGACTTATTGACCGCTGTCAAGGACTTATTGACCGTAGTTAAGGACTTATTGACCGTAGTTAAGGACTTATTGACCGTAGTTAAGGACGTATTGACCGTTGTTAAGGACTTATTGACCGTAGTTAAGGACTTATTGACCGTAGTTAAGGACTTATTAACCGTAGTTAAGGATTTATTGACCGTAGTTAAGGACTTATTGACCGCTGTCAAGGACTTATTGACCGTAGTTTAGGACTTATTGACCGTAGTTAAGGACTTATTAACCGTAGTTAAGGACTTATTGACCGTAGTTAAGGACTTATTGACCGTAGTTAAGGACTTATTGACTGCTGTCAAGGACTTATTGACCGTAGTTAAGGACTTATTGACCGTAGTTAAGGACTTATTGACCGTAGTTAAGGACGTATTGACCGTTGTTAAGGACTTATTGACCGTAGTTAAGGACTTATTGACCGTAGTTAAGGACGTATTGACCGTTGTTAAGGACTTATTGACCGTAGTTAAGGACTTATTGACCGTAGTTAAGGACTTATTAACCGTAGTTAAGGATTTATTGACCGTAGTTAAGGACTTATTGACCGCTGTCAAGGACTTATTGACCGCTGTCAAGGACTTATTGACCGCAGTTAAGGACTTATTGACCGTAGTTAAGGACTTATTGACCGTAGTTAAGGACTTATTAACCGTAGTTAAGGACTTATTAACCGTAGTTAAGGACTTATTGACCGCTGTCAAGGACTTATTGACCGTTGTTAAGGACTTATTGACCGTAGTTAAGGACTTATTGACCGTAGTTAAGGACGTATTGACCGTTGTTAAGGACTTATTGACCGTAGTTAAGGACTTATTGACCGTAGTTAAGGACTTATTAACCGTAGTTAAGGATTTATTGACCGTAGTTAAGGACTTATTGACCGCTGTCAAGGACTTATTGACCGTAGTTAAGGACTTATTGACCGTAGTTAAGGACTTATTGACCGTAGTTAAGGACTTATTGACCGTAGTTAAGGACTTATTGACCGTAGTTAAGGACTTATTGACCGTAGTTAAGGACTTATTGACTGTAGTTAAGGACTTATTGACCGTAGTTAAGGACTTATTGACCGTAGTTAAGGACTTATTAACCGTAGTTAAGGACTTATTGACCGTAGTTAAGGACTTATTAACCGTAGTTAAGGACTTATTGACCGTTGTTAGGACTTATTGACCGTTGTTAAGGATTGACCGTTGTTAAGGACTTATTGACCGTTGTTAAGGATTGACCGTTGTTAAGGACTTATTGACCGTTGTTAAGGACTTATTGACCGCTGTCAAGGACTTATTGACCGTTGTTAAGGACTTATTGACCGCTGTTAAGGACTTATTGACCGCTGTCAAGGACTTATTGACCGTAGTTAAGGACTTATTAACCGTAGTTAAGGACATATTGACCGTAGTTAAGGACTTATTGACCGCTGTCATTGACTTATTGACCGTTGTTAAGGACTTATTGACCGTTGTTAAGGACTTATTGACCGTAGTTAAGGACTTATTGACCGTAGTTAAGGACTTATTGACCGTTGTTAAGGACTTATTGACCATTGTTAAGGACTTATTGACCGTAGTTAAGGACTTATTGACCGTAGTTAAGGACTTATTGACCGTAGTTAAGGATTTATTGACCGTAGTTAAGGACTTATTGACCGCTGTCAAGGACTTATTGACCGTAGTTTAGGACTTATTGACCGTAGTTAAGGACTTATTAACCGTAGTTAAGGACTTATTGACCGTAGTTAAGGACTTATTGACCGTAGTTAAGGACTTATTGACTGCTGTCAAGGACTTATTGACCGTAGTTAAGGACTTATTGACCGTAGTTAAGGACTTATTGACCGTAGTTAAGGACGTATTGACCGTTGTTAAGGACTTATTGACCGTAGTTAAGGACTTATTGACCGTAGTTAAGGACGTATTGACCGTTGTTAAGGACTTATTGACCGTAGTTAAGGACTTATTGACCGTAGTTAAGGACTTATTGACTGTAGTTAAGGACTTATTAACCGTAGTTAAGGATTTATTGACCGTAGTTAAGGACTTATTGACCGCTGTCAAGGACTTATTGACCGTAGTTAAGGACTTATTGACCGTAGTTAAGGACTTATTAACCGTAGTTAAGGACTTATTAACCGTAGTTAAGGACTTATTGACCGCTGTCAAGGACTTATTGACCGTTGTTAAGGACTTATTGACCGTAGTTAAGGACTTATTGACCGTAGTTAAGGACGTATTGACCGTTGTTAAGGACTTATTGACCGTAGTTAAGGACTTATTGACCGTAGTTAAGGACTTATTGACCGTAGTTAAGGATTTATTGACCGTAGTTAAGGACTTATTGACCGCTGTCAAGGACTTATTGACCGTAGTTAAGGACTTATTGACCGTAGTTAAGGACTTATTGACCGTAGTTAAGGACTTATTGACCGTAGTTAAGGACTTATTGACCGTAGTTAAGGACGTATTAACCGTAGTTAAGGACTTATTGACCGTAGTTAAGGACTTATTAACCGTAGTTAAGGACTTATTGACCGTTGTTAGGACTTATTGACCGTTGTTAAGGATTGACCGTTGTTAAGGACTTATTGACCGTTGTTAAGGATTGACCGTTGTTAAGGACTTATTGACCGTTGTTAAGGACTTATTGACCGCTGTCAAGGACTTATTGACCGTTGTTAAGGACTTATTGACCGCTGTTAAGGACTTATTGACCGCTGTCAAGGACTTATTGACCGTAGTTAAGGACTTATTAACCGTAGTTAAGGACATATTGACCGTAGTTAAGGACTTATTGACCGCTGTCATTGACTTATTGACCGTTGTTAAGGACTTATTGACCGTTGTTAAGGACTTATTGACCGTAGTTAAGGACTTATTGACCGTAGTTAAGGACTTATTGACCGTTGTTAAGGACTTATTGACCATTGTTAAGGACTTATTGACCGTAGTTAAGGACTTATTGACCGTAGTTAAGGATTTATTGACCGTAGTTAAGGATTTATTGACCGTAGTTAAGGACTTATTGACCGCTGTCAAGGACTTATTGACCGTAGTTTAGGACTTATTGACCGTAGTTAAGGACTTATTAACCGTAGTTAAGGACTTATTGACCGTAGTTAAGGACTTATTGACCGTAGTTAAGGACTTATTGACTGCTGTCAAGGACTTATTGACCGTAGTTAAGGACTTATTGACCGTAGTTAAGGACTTATTGACCGTAGTTAAGGACTTATTGACCGTTGTTAAGGACTTATTGACCGTAGTTAAGGACTTATTGACCGTAGTTAAGGACGTATTGACCGTTGTTAAGGACTTATTGACCGTAGTTAAGGACTT
Source organism: Pseudochaenichthys georgianus (assembly GCF_902827115.2). Classification (NCBI taxonomy): domain Eukaryota; kingdom Metazoa; phylum Chordata; class Actinopteri; order Perciformes; family Channichthyidae; genus Pseudochaenichthys; species Pseudochaenichthys georgianus. The sequence continues at coordinate 58 of NW_027262100.1, read as the reverse complement.
ATTGACCGTAGTTAAGGACTTATTGACTGTAGTTAAGGACTTATTAACCGTAGTTAAG
>NW_027262099.1:0-44368 GCF_902827115.2 Pseudochaenichthys georgianus | reverse complement strand
ACCCGTGACCTCTCGCACCCTAAGCGAGAATCATACCCCTAGACCAATGAACCATAAAAATCTTAACCATTAGTTATTTAGTCTACTTGAAATGCCACGTCGCCTAACTGCTCCCCCTTTAAACTTGATATGAGCAAATGGATATCAGTAAGTATGAGTTACCCATATATATATATATTTATGTAGCATTGTTGAGATTTTCATTGCCATATATACACTGTAGCTATCAGACAATAACACCTCTTGAACCCTCGAGTATCTAAACCAGGGGTGTCCAAACTATGGCCCGGGGGCCATTTTGAATCGGCCCTCAGCAAATTCAAAAAGTATAATGCAGTACGGCCCACAGATGAAACTTGTGCTAGTCTTGTATTGTACTTCTTAACCCTTATGTTGTGTTCGGGTCTCCCGTGACCCGTTTCAATTTAAAATTATATAATAACTACGCTCTAATTTTTTTTATCGGAACAAGGCTTCATGATATCCTTCACAACAGCTATATAAATACTACAAAACTGATTTTACAATTCTAGCCAAGTTTGAAGTACTGTGGTGAAAATGTGGTGTTCGGTTCGGGAAGACCCAGCAGAATTGTTTTGGGTGACTCAAGGTCAAATTTGGCCCAATCAAGATTCATCTTTGACTTTAGATAAAGCCCAGCCCCACCCCCTTCATACACTGTACACAGTAAATTCTGTAGTGTGAAATAGTGTTAATGTTTCAGTGTCAATTATTTCGAGTTGATAAGTGTTGATTTGGGTGTTCTTTTACACTTGCAGTGCTGACAAAGCTCTAAGGCCGGTGTTATTTAAGGGAGTTGATTGCATGCACTCTATCCATCCATCCATCCATCGTCTCCCGCTTATCCGTGGTCGGGTCGCGGGGGTAGCAGTTCCAGCAGAGAGCCCCAAACTTTCTTTTCCCTGGCGACATCAACCAGCTCTGACTGGGGGATCCCAAGGTGCTCCCAGGCCAGCGAAGAGATATAATCCCTCCACCTGGTCCTAGGTCTACCCCTTGGTCTCTTCCCAGCTGGACGTGCCTGGAACACCTCCCTAGGGAGGCGCCCAGGTGGCATCCTAACTAGGTGCCCGAACCACCTCAACTGGCTTCTTTCAACGCGAAGGAGGAGCGGCTCAACTCCGAGTCCCTCCCTGATGACCGAACTTCTCACCTTATCTCTAACGGAGCGGCCACACTACAGCTTCAAAAATAGCTTGGAGCTGGGCGTGTCTGGAGCTTGGGGATTTTATTCAAGCAACACGGCCAACAACCAATCACATGAATCTCCCGCCCCCGACATACAAAGCAAAAAACCCCGGGGATTGTATGGGAGCAATATATATATAAACTCCCCAAACAGGCGAAAACCTACCAGTTTAACCCACTGTCTCTGCCACCTCCCTCCATGCCTGGTTCCTCCGGTTTGTATCCCGGTAGGTGAAGAGGGTCTGGTCATACAAAACCGGGTGATTTGCTACGGCGATAGTTAGTTTCTCCTCCGACTTTTTTTTTTAAATATAGAAATGAACGGCGGGATATCTCTCCCAGCTTAGACGCGGTTTGATTGGCTACGGCTTCAGCTGTCAGATTTTGGGAAACGGGATTTGATTGGCTGGCGCTGGCTACTCCGGCGTCTCAGGCGACAGAAGTTGAACATTTTTCAACTTCTGTCGCCTGAGACGCCTGAGACGGACCGCTCTGCTACCCACAATACAGTTCGGCGAAAAAGCGCGGCTACGTGACGTCACCCCATTGAAAGTGAATGGGCAGATTGGAGCTTTCGACGCTGTAGTGTAGACGGGCCGTAAGGGAGACACCAGCCACCCGGCGGAGGACACCCATCTCGGCCGCTTGTATCCGCGATCTCGTTCTTTCTGTCATGACCCATCCTTCATGACCATAGGTGAGGGTAGGAACGAAAATGGCCCGGAAGACAGAGAGCTTTGCCTTCTGGCTCAGCTCCCTTTTCGTCACAACGGTGCGGTAAAGCGACTGCAGTACCGCTCCCGCTGCTCCGATTCTCCAGCCCATCTCATGCTCCATTGTTCCCTCACTCGAGAACAAGACCCCGAGATACTTGAACTCCTTCACTTGGGGTAAGGACTCATTCCCTACTTGGAGTGGACAGTCCATCGGTTTCCTGCTGAGAACCATGGCCTCAGATTTGGAGGTGCTGATCCTCATCCCAGCCGCTTCACACTCAGTTGCGAACCGATCCAGTGAGTGCTGAAGGTCGCAGACCGATGAAGCCATCAGAACCACATCATCTGCAAAAAGCAGTGGTGCATGCACTCTAGTTGGAGTTAATTACACTTCCGGTTTTAGTGCGCCTTTTTTCTTTATCTCTTGGCGGAGAACAATCTGTGTCTGGAAGGGGAGCCTATATTATTTCAAAAAGGTAAGGACCATGTATATTCAATCATTTATGCTGATAATTTTTGTATTAAAAGTATGTGTAAACATCATGTAGGGTGTGACTCAAAAGTGTCAAGGCTGGTGTGGAGGCTTTGCTGGTATGACTCTCACTAGTATTACATTGCGCAAAGTCATGTGTATTTTCCATGCAGCCATGACCATAAGCGGGAAATCAGGTGGAGATGAGTTGCAGCTGTGTTAGCCAAAACGTTCCAAAAAAGCCATTGAGTTTAGTCAGCGCGAGTGACTAAGGTAAAGAGAGGTAGCTACTGATGTTGGAACGGTTATTATCATTTTCAATAATATTTGTTTTACGTTGTCTTCTCTGGTTCTTACCACTCATGGTCTATCTGTTAGTTAACTCTATGCTAATGCTAGCTTTATTCTAACGTTATGCTAAAGTAGCATATAATGGAAATACTCGAGTAAAGTACAAGTACCACAATAACTCAAATCCAAAGTGACGGACAGCCAGAGACGCTTCACTTTCACATTAAAGAACAAAACTTCACTTTTGTCTTCCTGTTATCCTAAAGTTTGTTTTATACCTTTGATCCTTGGGGGTCATTTTGACTAACGAACAAACTAGCGGCAGAGGAATAATTATATATTAAAAGACAGCAGCATCATAAGAGGGCAACCATGTGACAGAGTGTGTCACTTTGATGAATGACCAGCTATCCAGGCCAGACTCTAAAGACTTTCCATGAGGTAAATGCTGCTGCTGGAGTACTGACTGGAAGTATTGCTGATATCATGTATATCCTCTTAAAATACTCTGTCCAACAATATCAGTCTCAGGAAGAAATGTTTTTTAACGCTTATTAAAAGAAAAACATGCATTCTTGTACTCAGGAGGGGACATTGACAGACGATTACTGGAAAAGTACACAGTAAGTACTTCATAGTACTTGTGGGGGTAGTTTCACTAGTACTGAGTCCGACAGGATCAATCTCATGAAGAACTAATGGCAAGAAAAAATAATTCTCTCATCAAACTTAGCAGAAATGGCTTGATTTTGTTCTCAGCAGGGGACTCTGACAGAGGATTGCTCAATGAATACACAGTAAAAGTACTTCAATGTATTGTTAGTAGTAGGCTAACTAATACAAAGTCAAACAGTATCAAGAACTAATGGTAAAATTGTATTTTTATCACTCATCAAAGACGGCAGAAAACATGCATTCTGTACTATGGAGGGGACTCACAAAGTACACAGTAAAAATACTTCATTTCATTGTAGTCAACTAGTACCGAGTCCAACAGTGTCTGTTTTATTAAGAACTTGTGGTAAACAAATATGTGTATCACTCATTGAATATAGCAGGGGAAAAAATGAAGAGCAGCTGATTTGAAAAAACAAACTCGAGAGACGGCTGAGTTGACCGCAGTGCAGAATCGCTGTATAGTTTAAATCTCCTAACAATGTTGTCCATTTTAGACATAGGCCAATTATATTTACAGCCCTTAATAACATTAATTTGCTGTGCTCAATATGTGTCTTGGCCGTTTTCGTTGTGATCGCTACATTTACCTTGTTTCCCCTTGTTTATAATATCACCGTTCCAAGCAAAGGGAGAGGGGTCTGCCTGCAGACCCCTCTCCACTCTCAGGACAGTTCCGGTGCAGACCTCCACTCTTAGGACACCTCCACTGTCAGTACAGGAAGTGCACGCTAAGAATTCCAAAATAAAATCACCACTGTCAGTACAGTGCCACTTTCCAAACAGGAAATGCACGCAAATACAAAATAAAATCGGATCGTGACACTTATTATATACATATGTATATATCTATATATATATATATAGATATATACGGACACCTTGTATTGTAGTTACTATCAGTACAGCCGCAGTGCCACTTTCCGAACAGGAAATGCACGCAAATACAAAATAAAATAGTACTGACACTTATTATATACATAAAGTATATATAGATATATATAAAAATAGGGACACCTTGTATTGTTTACTCTCAGTACAGCACCACTTTCCGAACATGAAATGCACGCTAATACACCATAAAATAGCACTGACACTTATTATCTATACAGATATATCTATATAGACATATATTTATTTATATATATAAATACGACATCTTGTATTTTAGTTGCACCCGCTAGACAACAGTGGAAGGTTCGAGAAACAACCGTGTTTGCCGGGTGCACCGCGGCGGAGGTGGGGAGGTTCCAGCTGGGAACCTCCACCCCGCTGCGGGACCCGTGGGACCCCTGGACGGTGCGTCTTGGTCACGCTTCATATCGGCCGGCGCGGAGGCCCTCCGACAGTGGGTCGCGTTTGCCATTCGATCAGTGAGAGGAGAGGAGAAAAATGCAACAAAAATGGTCAAAATCCGTTAATACATGGATGAGTGTGGGGGGGGGGGGGGGCTGGACACAGGCCGTGGGGGGACACCCGAGACCGGTAGAAACCGGGTTAAATAGCCAAAAAAATTATAAAACCGGGGAAAAGTGAAAAAAAGTGTCAACTCCCGTTGCATTCCTCCATGGTGTCATTTGAGCGAAACACTTTTAAGAGAACCAGGCTGGGGGGGTCAAAAGGGCTTGACCAAGACCGACCCAAAGTGCACTGTGGTCGGACTCATCACCTCCGTGATGAGTCTCCATTGTGATTTGAAAACTTCCATCAAACGAGTCCTTCGGTGGGCGGGAATATCTTACTCAATATCTTACTTTTCTTACTCAATATCAAGCCACACTTATTGTTTTTACTTCGGCTTTGAGTTTGTGTGTGCTCAGGATGAGTTTGGCTGTGTTTCGATGTGTATCGCTAAACAAGGAAACAACACCTCCACGGAGCTCAGCGCGATTCACAATGTCCCGACCAATCAGAGTACAGTGCTTACAGAGAGGGTGGGGGCTGGAGCTATTGGAGCTACTACAACGAGCCGTTAAAGGCAGAGAGTGAAATTCAGTGAATACACACAGTTTACAGAGATGCTGTATGAGAAACCAATGTGTGTTTGGAAAATTGCACGATATAAATATATTCTATACCTCAAAAATGGAATTATGATCGGTGGAAATGGCCATGACATGTCTCCTTTAAATCACTTTGGCGAGTTTCGCCTCGCCCCTCGCTCCAATGATCATTAGACCATTTAGTAAGGTAAAAAAACAAAAAGATATCGCACTGTTGGCGTTGTTTAGACAACAAAAACGGAATGAAGCTCTCATTTCATAAACAATATTTGAGTACAGACACCGTCCTGCAGAGAGCACACTACCCAACAGCACATTATTGGTCTAGCATCAATTTACAAAACATTTGCATTAAGACACTAACGGCCCCTACACACGGCGGCGTGCGTTGCCGCTTCAACGCTTCTGCCCATTCACTTTGAATGGGGTGACGTCACGATTCGCCGAACTGCATTGCGGGAGCAAAGCGTAGCTTCTCTCGAGGTGCTCGCTGCAAAAGTAGAGCAATGTTCTACTTTTGCCGCCTCGACGGAGGCGTCAGCCAATCAAATCCCTCGTATGTAAATCTGACAGTACAAGCAGTAGCCAATCAAACCGGGTGTATGTTGGGAGAGCCAGACCGCAGTTATTTCCCATATGTCAACAAAAGGAGGAGAAAAATGATCGTGGCGGTAGGGAACATACAGGGATACAAACCGGAGGAGCCAGGCATGGGGGGAGGTGGCAAAGACAGTGGGGGAAACTGGTAGGTTTTCGCTTGTTTGGGGAGTTTATATCCAGTGTATTTCGTTTGAATGGACAGCTAGCAAGCATAGACAGTATGTTTAGCCAGCATGGATGTAGCATGAATGCTTTGCTTTGTATGTCCGGGGCGGGCCATTCATGTGGTTGGTTGTTGGTCGGGCTGCTCGCGTTAATTCCCCAAGCTCAAGACACGCCCACCGCCAAGCGGCAACGCACGCCGCCGTGTGTAGGGGCCGTAAGACTAGCTGGTCCCTTGTAAAGGTGAGTCCACCTTAAATGAGCAGACGGTGAACAGCAGGTGAAAGGCAGGACACCGGAACTTGGTCCTGAGGAGATGTAATGATTATTAAACAAGAAATAGTCGAGTCAAGGCGTCAAAGAAAATGAAGATTAGTGATTATTAGCGAATTGGTTGCAGGTGGGTGAAATCAGGCTTAGGGAGTAACGTATTACATGTAAAGGCATTAGGTCATCAGGATACAAAATAGACGAATGTATTCCCTTACAGTTACAGGATCAGCTGACGACCAACACACTTATGTCTTTTGAAACGATTATGCCATTTAAATCTTTTGTCACAAACATTGCAGCTCTATTTTTCCTCTCCTGTGTGGACTCTCATGTGTTTCTTTAAATGATCACTCCTTGAAAAATCTTTCTTACAGACTGAGCAGCTGAATGCTTTCTCTCCTATGTGGATTCTCATGTGTCGTTTTACATCTCTTTTCATTGTAAAAGCTTTCTTACAGACTGAGCAGCTGAATGGTTTTTCTACTGTGTGGACTCTCGTGTGTGCCTTTAAATGTGCACTCTGTGAAAAAGCTTTCTTACAGACTGAGCAGCTGAATGGTTTCTCTCCTGCGTGGATTCTCATGTGTACTTTTATTTGCCCTCTCTGTGAAAAAGCTCTTTTACAGACTGAGCAGCTGAATGGTTTCTCTCCTGTGTGGATTCTCATGTGTTCCTTTAAATGTGCACTCCGTGAAAAAGCTTTCTTACAGACTGAGCAGCTGTGTGGTTTCTCTACTGTGTGGACTCTCGTGTGTTCCTTTAAATGCCCACTCCGTGAAAAAGCTTTCTTACAGACTGAGCAGCTGAATGGTTTATTTTCAGCACTACGTTGTGGATAACTGACAGATTCATGTCTATTTTTCAGTGAGTTTGAGCCTGATGCAGGTTCTCTGGTCTCCTTCCAATCAGCACTGTCTTCAGTGTCAGGTTCCGAAGTGTCTCCAGTGTCATCCTCAGTCTTTGGTTGTAAACTGCTCTTTGGATCTGAGCTCCTGTCTGGTTTTGGTCCTCGACAGTCTTCACCTTCTGTTTCCATGTGTTCAGTTTGTCTTTGATGAGGCTGTGAGGACTGAGGTTTCTCTTTATCATCTTCACTCTTCACAGGGTCAGGAATGAAAGTGGACTTGGTGATCTCAGCCTCCTCCAACTTGTGAAGCTGCTCTCCCTCCTGACTGATCCTGAGTTCTTCCTGTTCCTGCTTAATATGTGGGGGGGGCTCTGGGTCCTCCGGGTCCAGACTGGGGCTCCACTCCGGGAGAAACTCTTCTTTAACCACCACCAGCAGCTGGACATCTGCAAGAAACAGGAAACACACAGTCGGAACAAACTGTTAAGTGTTAGCATTTAAATATCTAACCACCATTACAATGGGAGACATTTTGCCTTTGTTTTTATATGTTCACATTATCTTTCTTAGTCCCACCTATCGTGTATTTGTGTTGGCTCAATTCACCTTATGTAGCCCAGCCCCTTTCCACTTCCAGTTAAAAGTGAAAACGTTTTTTTCCTTCTGGAAAAACAATGAATTGTATTTGGGATCGTTCACAGATACACTACGCCTACAGTAGAGAATTACAATACTCGGTTACAAATAAAAATCCTGCATTCAAACCTTATTTAAGTAACAGTATGCAAGTATTAACAGAACATTTGACAGCACGTTATTATGTAAAAGTATGATGGTGCAGTAAAATGTTCCCTGTCTGTGTTTAATGTATGATGTTTCTTGATTATTTCGTATGTTGCATTTTACTGCTGTACATGTTCAAAGTTGCGCTTGTATAAATGATTATAGATGAGGGAACCTGCTAAATATTAAAATGTGTGTTTTATATACAGTACCAGTCAGTTAGGACACACCTTCTCATTCAATGTGTTTTGTTTATTTTAAGATGTTTATACTTTGTAGATGAATACTGAAGACATCAAAACTATGAAAGAACACATATGGAATTATCTAGTTAACAAAAAAAGTGTTAAAAAATCAAGAATATGATTTTTATTTTAGATTCTTCAAAGTAGCTCCCTTTTGCCTTGATGACAGCTTTGCACCCTCTTGGCTTCTCTCAGTCAGCTTCAGTTTCTGGTGGAAACCTGGAATGGTTTCAATTAACAAGTGTGCCTTGTCAAGAGTCAATGTGTGGAATGACTTGCCTTGTTAATGTGTTTGAGACCATCAGTTGTGTTGTGCAGAGGTCGAGTTAGTGCACAGTGGAAAGTCCTATTTGACTGCGGTTTTAATCCATATTATAGCAAGAACGACTCAACCCAGTAAAGAGAAACAACCGTCCATCATCACTTTAAGAAATGAAGGTCAGTCGATCCGGAAAATGTCAAGAACTTTGAATGTATCATCAAGTGCAGTCGCAAAAACCATCGAATGCTATGATGAGGCTGGCTCTCATGAGGACCCCCGGGAAAGGAAGAGCAAGAGTTACCTCTGCTGCAGAGGATAAATATAGAGTTACCTCAGAAACTGCAAATTAAAAGCACCTCAGATCACAGAGCCCACATAGATGTTCACAGAGCTCAAGGAGCAGACAATCTTAAAGGTCCCATGACATGGCCATTTCTACTGATCATAATTCCATTGTTGAGGTCTACTAGAATAGATTTACATTGTTCAATTTTCCAAACTCACATTGGTTTCTCATACAGCATCTCTGTATAGTATGTGTATTCACTCTCTGTCCTACATGCCTTGTAGGAGCTCCTGCCCCCTCCCTATGAGCCCACTGTGCTCTGATTGGTCAGCTCGCCCACTCTGCTCAGCCAGTGGTGTAGTGGGGATTTTTTTTACTGGGGGGGACGCTATTTTAATTGGGTCATCCCAAACAATGCCACACAAGTGCGCACGCGCGCAGTGCACTCACAAAACGGGCAGACAGGTCCACAGAAACTACCTGTATGCTTAGTCCTACTTTAGTTACTGTACTGCAAAAAGCAGACGGCGCTGCGCTCAACACACACAGACTCCAAACCATGGACACACTGGCACATAAACAATGTATAGGCCTACATTGCATAAGCTACAGTATTGCAACTAAGCAGACAGCGCTGCTTCTCTCTCTCACTTTCAAAATCTATTTAAAACTCATCACAAACAAACAAAATTCCCAAAGTTGTTGTGAAATTAACTTAACGAAACGAAAAATATAGCCTTCTTATGCAAACAACATTGAATCTGGAATTGAAATTATTCTGATTAGGCCTGGCCTGGCCTAGCGCACACACACACACACACACACACACACACACACACACACACACACACACACACACACACACACACACACACACACACACACACACACACACACCACACACACACACACACACACACACACACACACACACACACACACACACACACACACACACACACACACACACACACACACACACACACACACACACACACACACACGGCAATTCAAAGTGCTTTACAAAAAATGAAAGACATTAAGAAAATGTCATTTAAAATCAGTCATTAAAAATAAAAGATAATAAAAGAAACATTAAAAGAAAAAATACATGGATAAAAGTTACAGTGCAGTCTAAGATATGAATAGTTCAATTAAAAGCAGCGACAAAAAGAAAAGTCCTGCAGGTTTCTGGGAGTTTGTTCCAGATATTTGGAGCATAATAACTGTAGAGGCTAAGCCAACGCTTTAAGCCTCTGAGGATCCGCTTGGTGGGTGTAATTGACGCACACAAGTTTGCTGCCGAATAAAGGTCAGAAACAAAGTTTCCAGTTTGAAACAGTCCATTTATTTCCATTTTACTGGTTTCAATTTACTTTGCTTCTTTCCATATTCACCACACGATATTACCGTTTACACAATACCTTTCCCGTGTGTTTGTTCTCCGTGTGTGTGTTCTCCGTGTGTTTGTTCTCCGTGTGTGTGTTCTCCGTGTGTGGTCAAAAACTGTATGGGCCTTCCGGCGGAACCTCTCTCCAACACACATAGGTTCCTACCTTTATACCCACAGTTAATTGGCTCCTACACACTAGCCCCTAATTGATAGTACATGTATAAATTGAAAACAATTAAGGAGCCAAATGTGAAAATCATATTTCAATACATAGAAATGCACATCCTACACTTCCTGTACTAAACATAGTTCAGTAATAGGTCGCACAATAATGTTGGTCTTGGTCTGTAGCTTGACAGAGCGCACCAGTCCTCCTTTGTCAGGAAAACACCTCCAACTCTTAGTAGTCCATCTTCCAGAATCGGATCCAGCTTGTAGATGGACCTGTGTCTGCTCACTGTTCCTGTTTCAGATGTTAAAGAAGTGATTTCATCCTTAAACCTATGCTGCTGACCGTAGCGTATTATAGCCAACTTAGCTTCCAAGAGATCTTTAGGTGTCAAGATGTGACTCTCCGGGTTGACTTTGGGTTTCAGTCTTTTCACTTGACCAGCTTGTGCAGAGGGATTCAAATCCTTTCTTTTACGACTCAACTCCAACAGAATTGTCTTCAGCCTGAGAAACCAGGCCACCAACACTTTGAGCTTTTTCCAGTCTGAGAAGTAAGTCATGAGCTGGTCTGTTGCATCAAGTGATTAATTGACTATGATATTAACCGAGGTATCTTTTCTGACTTCTGGGTCAACCAAATCCAATATGACATCACCGCCATAGGCCGTAGGCCATTCCTCTTCAGATTTGACAAGATACGTGGGACCCTCAAGCCAACTGCGGCTTTTCAGAAAGTCAGGGATCTTCATTCCTCTGGATGCAGCATCAGTTGGGTTGTCTTTGGTTCCTACATGCTTCCATTGACATGGTCTTGAAACCTCTCTTATGGTTGTGTTCCTATTTGCAACAAATGTGTGGAAACGCTTGTCCTCGTTGTTAATGTACTTCAGAACTGAAGTACTGTCTGTCCAAAACACAGACTCATCCAAATGAAGTTGAAGCTCTGATTTTAACATCATATCCACCCTGGCAGCCAGAACAACAGCTGTTAGTTCCAGTCATGGAATGGTCACCATTTGTATGGGTATAACTCTAGCCTTTACTAATAGGAAAGCAACATGAACATCGCCTTTGCAGTTCAGTAGCCTGATGTAAGTTACAGTCCCGTAGCCATTTTCACTGGCATCAGCAAAGTGATGTAGTTGAGAATGTTTGGGTTCACCGAAGTCCTTTGGCTTCATACACCTGTCCACTTTGAGTGATGCCAACAACTTAATGTCCTCAACCACCGTCTCCACTGGTGTACGATATCTGGTGGAATGGCATCATCCCATCCACAGCTTCTCCTGCAGAGCTCTTGTTGCATTATCTTGGCTGGCAAAGTGACTGGTGCCAAAATACCCAAAGGATCATACACCAAGCTTGTTGAACTACTCTTCATTAATAGATGAGAATAAGAATAATGTAAGATTTCTTTTCAGCACTGTAGCCAGGCTGACGGAGAGCCACAGCTCCATTGAGCCTTCTATTCCCATAGCACTCAGTAGTAATGATTTTATGTGCTTTTTTAACGATAAAATTGTTACTCTTAGAAACAAAATTAATGACCTCTTGCCTTTGACCAGTATAGTGTTATCAACAGCTCCCGGAAACGTAAGTGCTAATATTACACTAGATAGTAAACTAGAATGCTTTTCAGCCATTAACCTTGAACAATTACATTCAATGATTCTCTCTTCTAAAACATCAACGTGCATGTTAGACCCAATTCCAACTAAGCTGTTGAAGGAAGTTTTTCCATTAATTAGCACTTCTTTATTAAATATTATGAATATGTCGTTATTATCAGGCTATGTTCCACAATCATTCAAAGTAGCAGTGATAAAACCGCTTCTTAAAAAGCACAACCTCGATCTAGAGGTTTTAGCCAACTATAGACCTATTTCTAATCTTCTGTTCCTCTCAAAAATTCTTGAGAAAGCGGTCGCAAAACAGCTGTGTGATTACTTAAAAAACAATGATTTATTTGAAGATTTTCAGTCTGGCTTTAAAACACATCATAGCACAGAGACAGCTCTGGTTAAAGTCACAAATGATATTCTAATAGCCTCAGACAAGGGACTTGTCTCTATTCTTGTTTTGCTCGATCTCAGTGCTGCATTTGATACTATCGACCATGATATCTTAGTTGGCATACAGGGAATTGCTTTAGGCTGGTTTAGGTCCTATCTATCTGAACGCTCTCAGTTTGTACGTGTTAACGATGAATCTTCCACGCAAACCAAAGTTAGCCATGGAGTGCCACAGGGCTCAGTGCTCGGACCTATTTTGTATGCTTCCGTTAGGCAATATTATAAGGAATCATTCTGTAAACTTTCATTGTTATGCGGATGATACTCAACTATATTTATCAATCAAGCCTGATGAAATTAATCATCTAAATACAATTCAAGACTGCCTTAAGGACTTAAAAACGCGGATGACCTTAAACTTTTTGATGTTAAACACGACCAAAACTGAAGTTATTGTACTTGGCCCGAAGAATCTACGAAATAAATTATCTAAAGATATACTAACTATGGATTGCATTAATTTGGCCTCCAATGAGACTATAAGGAATCTTGGTGTTATATTTGATCAGGATTTATCCTTTAACGCCCACATACAATCAATTTCAAGGACCGCCTACTTCCATCTACGTAACATTGCAAAAATCAGGCATATCTTGCCTCAAAACGATGCAGAGAAACTAGTCCATGCATTTGTTACTTCTAGGCTGGATTATTGTAACTCTTTATTATCAGGGAGTACCAAGAAGTCAATCAAGTCGCTTCAGCTGATTCAAAATGCTGCGGCTCGTGTACTAACCAGAGTTAGGAAAAGGGACCACATTACTCCTGTTCTGGCTGCCTTACACTGGCTCCCTATAGAACACAGGATAGAATTTAAAATTCTTCTTCTCGCCTACAAAGCCCTTAAGGGGCAGGCGCCATCTTACCTTAAAGAACTCATTATACCCTACTGTCCTACTAGGGCATTGCGTTCCAAGAATGCAGGGTTGTTGGTTGTTCCTAGAATCTCTAAAAGTGCAATGGGAGCCAGAGCCTTTTATTATCAAGCTCCACATTTGTGGAATCAGCTTCCAGTTTGTGTTCGGGCGGCAGACACCCTATCCGTTTTTAAGAGTGCGCTTAAGACCTTCAGCCCCTAGTTTTGCTGATATAGGCTTAGTTTGTCGGGGGACATCTTACTTCTTCCTTCTCTCTGTCTATACCTGTGTACTCTCATGTTCCGATTAACCCAGCTTCCCCAAATGTCTTTCTTTTTGGTGTCTATATACGCCGGGATCCGGAGTCATGGATGATCCTGCGGTCCTGTGTCCTGGATCGCGAGCGCTGGATCTTGAGTCGTGGCTGTGGTCCTGGATCATCGGTCCTGGATGGATATCCTCGTGGATTCATCTTCCTATTATACACACATGCATTTCCAAACATTTGGACTACCTATGTTGCAAATGTATTATCTTTTCAATTTACACACGGCATCTATTGCACGTCTGTCCGTCCTGGGAGAGGGATCCCTCCTCTGTTGCTCTCCCTGAGGTTTCTCCCATTTTTCCCTTTAAACTGGGTTTTCTTTGGAAGTTTTTCCTTGTACGATGTGAGGGTCTAAGGACAGAGGGTGTCGTATTGTCATACTGATATTCTGTACACACTGTGAAGACCACTGAGACAAATGTAACATTTGTGATATTGGGCTATATAAATAAACATTGATTGATTGATTGATTGTGGATAGCATGCCACGTCTGGTTAGAGCCTGCTGTTTCACTTCCATCTTGAATTTAAAAGAATCTGACTCGACGCACCAGAGTAGTCCCAAAGCTCTCTCAAGACGAAGATTGTCTCCATCCAGATCCAGGTCCTTTAGCATTCTGCTCTTCCGAGATTGTCTGCAAAACTGCCCGACTATTGCTGATCCATTTTTCCAGCACAAAACCTCCTCTTTTACAGAGAGCATTAAGATCTTCAGCCATTTGTATTGCTGCCTTCTCTGAGCCCAAACCCATCAAACAGTCATCCACATAGAAATTCCGCCTAACTGCTTCAACAGTCTCAGCAGAAAAGTCAGACTTGTTGTCATCAGCAGTTTTCCTTAGCGCATAACTAGCGCAACTGGGAGAAGAGACAGCCCCAAACAGATGCACCGTCATTCTGTATTCCTGGATCTCTCTGGTGAAGTCTCCCTCTGGCCACCAGAGAAAACGAAGGAAATCTCGGTCTTCTTCTGTGACTTTGACCTGGTGAAACATAGCCCGTATGTCGCCCATGAATGCCACAGGTTCCTGCCTGAAACGAGTGAGAACTCCAAGCAGTGAACTGGTGAGGTTGGGACCTTGATAAAGTACATTGTTTAATGATGTTCCTTTAAATGTGGCACCACAATCAAACACCACTCGGAGAGAACCTTTTCGTGGATGGTAAACACTGTGGTGTGGGACGTACCATAATTTTCCACTGCCACAGTGCTGCTGTGTTGGTACCTGTTCAGCATAACCCTTTTCAATCACTCCATTCAGAAAGCTGGCATACTATCCACAACAAGCTCGGTGTATGATCCTTTGGGTATTTTGGCACCAGTCCCTTTGCCAGCCAAGATAATCCAACAAGAGCTTTGCAGGAGAAGCTGTGGATGTGATGATGCCATTTCACCAGATATCGTACACCAGCGGAGACGGTGATTGGAGGACATTAAGTTGTTGGCATCACTCAAAGTGGACAGGTGTATGAAGCCAAAGGACTTGCGGAAAAACTTGAGAGGTTGCAAAATGGCACATTTTGCAAACTGAACGCTGCTTTACCATGTTTAGTTCTGACTCTGGGGACAGAAAGCTGACCAGTCCCTGAAGTCCTGAGAGATCTGGATGGTTCATAATTTAGCAGGAGGTCAGAAATGTATTTTGGGCCTAAACCATTCAGTGCTTTATAAACCAGCAGCAGTATTTTTGAAATCATTTATTTGACACACAGGAAGCCAGTGTAAAGACTTCAGAACAGGAGTGATGTGATCCACTTTCTTAGTGTTAGTGAGGACTCGAGCAGCGGCGTTCTGAATCAGCTGCAGCTTTTGAATAGATTTTTTAGTGAGACCTGTGAAGACACCATTACAGTAGTCCAGTCTACTGAAGATAAAAGCATGGACACGTTTTTCCAAATCCTGCTGTGACATTAGTATTTTAATACTAGATATATTCTTTAGGTGATAGTAGGCTGATTTAGTAACTGTTTTAATGTGAGTCCATAGCCGCGTTCACACCGCAGGACTTTCCCTGGTACTTTAGTTCCGTTAGTACCAATAATGTCGCGTTCACACCGCCGGGACTACTCAGTGCCGGGAACTCTTTTGGTACTTTTTAGTCCCTGCTAGAGAGGTGGTACGAACCTGGTGACAAAGAGTGCCAATTTCTATTCTATTTCTATTGGCTGGGCGAATTGCAAACCACGCCCCGTTAGACTCTGAATTTGTTTTGTTAGGCAGCCATTTTTTTCCTCGCTACAAAACCACATCCACACCTGAGCGAGTAGGTTGTTTGTAAAGCAGTTATGACAACACGTACAGCACCGGAGCGGTGGAATGATGAGGAAGTGTCGGCGCTTCTGTCCATTTACTCAGATGCAGGGATGCAGCAGCTTCTACAAAAAGCAGTTCCCAACTCAAAATGTTTTGAGCGATGTTCGCAAAAGCTACTTGAGCTGGGAATCGTGCACAGTGCACACGGATGCCGGGTAAACATTTAAAAACTCAGGCAGGACTATAAAAAAATTAAAGACCACAATAACAAAAGTGGTAACGATAGAAAGACCAGTAAATGGTACGAGCGCCTGGATGATCTGCTCGGCCAGAGACCCTCGTTCTCCGGGACAACGGCGACCATCGACTCGGGCACGCTGCTGTGGGAGCTCGCTGAAACGGCGGATTCAGTCGGCTGTGAAGTGAGCAACGACGACAACGACGAAGGTAAAATAAACTACTTGTACTGGGGTTTTTAATATGCACATTACTGGTCTCAGATGCACTTTTATTTGCTCAGTAGATCGAGGTAGCCATGAGCAGGCTGAACTGGCTAACACTGTTAGCCGGCCCTGAGCTGGCTAATAACATAACATCTAACTAGCTATTCTCGGCCGCCATGAAAACGTGTTGTCTTGTGAATAAGTGGGCAGTGTTTTCTGTAATATGCTTCACTAACTCATGGCACTACATTTGTTTGTTTCAGGCGAGGCGGGACAACTCGCTGGATTGGAAACGAGTGGACTGTCCTTTCCCGATCGCAACAGCAGCCGTTGCTCGTCTCCCTTTTCATCAACCAAACGCAAAAGTACGTTCACACACACTGTAGCTTCACAATCACGTTTACTTCCTTCATGGTACAATTATGAATTATGAAACACCGTGGAAAACGTGTTTGCCTAGGCAGGTGTTTACACTTTTCGCGCCCATTTTACGCTCACAAAATTGTAAACATCCGGGCTAGGTCACATGACTTCCGGTAAGAAAACGTAACGTGTGTCTCTCTCGTGTGTGTGTGTGTGTGTGTGTGTGTGTGTGTGTGTGTGTGTGTTTATGTCTTTGTGTGTCTGTGAGTGTGTGTGTGTCTGTGCCTAACCCTATCAGTCGGAATAGCCCTAACAGCCTGACCGTGTCCCTTCTGCCTGTAAAACTACATGGTGATTAAATAATGTTTCCTCTTAGGAAAGCGCGCACAGGACACACATGATGAGAACTTCTTTGCCACCATCGAGACTATGGAGGACAGGCGTGCCATGGCCAGCAAGGCGATCCACGAGGACCAGATGATGCTTTTACACAAGGCCCAGGAAACAGAGGACAGGGTGATTGCGATGATGGAGCGCCAGGATGAACGGGACGCAGTCTTGGCACAGCAAATGGAGCAACAAAAGGCTTTTCAGCAGGGGTTTCTGGGAGTGCTTTCAGAGCTAGTGAAGTCAAACAGGCCTTCCTCCCTGTAGTATTGTTTTAAATATTGACACACAGCGGTGTTTCCTGGACATGGAAACATTCAGGGCTTAGCCCACAGTTAAACTCTTACAGTGCTATTTTTATATATTTGTTTTGGGTACATTTGATTGAAGTTGATTTTCTATTGTTATTATATATATATTGCCACTGTTTTTTTAATACTGACACCTAACTTGCACTAAGGTGTGTCTGTTACATTGTTTTGAACTTCATCTTGGTGAAGTTGATGCTGAATTCACTATTTAGTAGATAATCATGTGACACTTTAACTTTGCACTACGGTCTGTCTGCTGAGCCTACCTATTGTATTTGCCAGTGTTATGTTTTGATACTGACACTTATTGATCTGCTGCTGATAAATAAAAGATAACCTCCATGGCGATTTAACAGATAATGTATCTTGCTTATTTCTCCTCTGACACTATCTTTACAGTGACCTGTGTAGCATCCTATAAATCACATGTAAGTGATTATTCTGATACCATCATGTTTCATCGGTTATAAACTGGCGAAGCTTTAGCTGTGTCCCACCCACAATGTGGCTTTGAAATAGATAATTTCATTGTATTTCAAAACGGCGTCCATCAACACAAGCACTATTTATTTATTGAAAGAGAAATGGTTAAGTTTGTAATTACCAGTGTTGTGAGTTCAATATTTTAATTAATTATAGTAAGGGAACATCTAGGAGGATATATAATAAAGGTGTGTTAACTGCTGAGCCTATTTAATGTGCATATGACACCTGGCAGTTTGTTATTATATTGCCACACTGTTTTGATACTGACATATTGTCTTTGCACAAAGGTGTGTCTGCACTATTGTAATTGTGCCCGTCTTGAATGTGGTAAATAAAAGAGAGAACCAAATGCACTGAACAAAGCCTTCCATTGTCCTGGAAAGGTTTCATCAGCCATCTTTGCAGGGGGTAGGCTGAGTCCCCAAGGATATAGTAACCCACATCATGTCCCCCAATATTCCTTGTTACATGAGGAAGTAGACCACTCCTATCCACAAAACTACCCAGTGAGGACATGCTGAACACTCTGCTATCATGCATGCTACCTGGTAAGCCAACAAAAACACTCCAAAAGAGGCCCCTAGCATCCACAACACCCTGCAGGACGAGCGAGTGCCAGCCTTTGCGGTTGAAATACTCGTTATGGTACGCCTTCGATTCCGAACCAGCATTGCACTTACAGCATCCGACGCGTGGGTCAAATCCCTAGTTGGCTGCAATAACCCAGTTACAAAGCTGTATAACATGAGCACAAAGACAACAAGCTCATTGAACTCCATCATGTCTGAGGTCTGAAAGTAAACAAACGTCTCATACAGCGGGTGCGCTTTATACCCCCTCCCCCGTGTAGTTCTTCTTCTCTTGTTTTTTTGTCACACACACACACACACACACACACACACACACACACACACACACACACACACACACACACACACACACACACACACACACACACACACACACACACACACACACACACACACACACACACACACACACACACACACACACACACACACACACACACACACACACACACACACACACACACACACACACACACACACACACACACACACACACACACACACACACACACACACACACACAATATGGCAGTAAAACAAGAATACAGTTTAAAAGGAGAGTGATTTGTAAAATATCCATAAAGAAAATGAAAATCTGTTTCATAGGTGCTGAGAGAGGTCTTCATGTTGCTCTCAAAGTGCACCAGATTGATGCTTCCAACTTCAATATTTTAAAAAAAATCTTCCCGGGGGAGCATCCCCCCGGACCCACCTAGAGGAGGCGAGGACCCCCCTAGAGGAGGTGACGTCCACCCCCCACTTATAAAAAAATAGCACTTTACCTCTGCCTATATGCCGTGAGCTGATTATGGAGCCTTCATTGTAACAGTAATTCAGATGCAATTAGCCTATATAAAATTGGAGGCACTGTATGGGTTGTCTTTTTCACTCAATTCTGCAATAAGTAGATCTCGCCTTTCACCTAGGCCGAGGTCGGTGATCTTGGGCTTAAAAAGGTTGGTGACCACTGATCTAGAGAATTCGAACGGCACTTATCATGGCTGCCACTGAGGGAATTCCAGGTCATTTCACTCCGTTAGGAAGGTTCCTAAGCTAAATGGACTATTGGACTTCAGCCCAGGGGCCTCATTTAAAATGCCGTGCGTAGGATTCACATGGGAAGGTTGCTTACGTAGTAGAAATCCAAAAAATAGGTACAGACATTTTCCGATTCACCTAACATTGCGCACCGGCGAGGAAAGTGCGTACAGCACTTCCTACGCCGGTTTCCCTTTATAAATCACAACCGACTCGAAATGCGGTGCAGCTTTTGTGGGCTTCACGTAATGCCCATATCTGCCTATAAATAGTCAAAGAAACGCCCATTCATTCATTCATTTTGACTGACTACATGAAGAAGATCGCAGGAAATGACGACAGAACAGCTAAAAAATACATCTCACACCGTGTCAGATTTTGGTTATTTTGGGGAGGTCGAGAGAAATCATATTGTTTGGTGGATGCAGTTTTAACCAGAGTAGCAGCATGGAGGTCGGATCGTCACCTAAATAAATAAATAAATGGCCCGAAAAAGGTTAATGACAAAAACAATACACAGCCTTCCTCAGGCAGTGTGTTTGTACCGGGGACAGGAGACACCCCCTTGATGAGAAACTGTAAGAAGTGATCAGGGAATCCCCCCGGTGTGGAGTCATGACGACTGGATCTGAATTATGTTTTCGTATTTGGTGGTTTGTGTTCCAGCTGTCGATCAGCTGTGCGCAGCGTCTCCACTGCAGCATGTGCGACTCAACCCCCCCTCCCCGCAGCAACCCTATATCCACCAGTTAAAGGAAATACAACTAATGTGTTGTGTTATATTAGCTGTACAATTGACCACATATGGTGTTCTTAGCTTCCATACCTCCTGTGTTTTACGAGCGACTTATCAAGTATTGGCAAACGGCATACAACACGATTAAACATGATGGTATATAAAACCATGCTCGTACAACCTATAGAAATGCAAAACGGCGTCAGTTTAGATGTAATTCTGTCCTCCTGCTCATTTATGAGAAAACATTTCATAACATTAACACAACATATTCAAGGTGGTTTTAAATAACATATCCGTATTTATTTATTTCTCCAAGTTATGTTTTTGTGTGCACTGAGGAGTCTCAAACAGGCGTTTGTTTAATCATTTTAAGATTGGCTTTAATCAATGTTTGAAAATGAATTCTTCATATATGATAAATGAGAGGTAACATTTTATTTATGGTATTATTTCCATATATCTCTCTCCATTCTTCCTTCTGCCAACGGTGTCGCAGTTTCTCGTCTCTCCCGTTTTTGTGCTTAGTGCGTACACATGGGTTAGAGTTTGCGTGGAGGACTGCACATTTTCCCGTCAAGTTAGTATTTTATAAATCGCAAACATTGCATAGAAACTGGCGTACGCCATCTTTTGAGCGTATATCCCTTTATAAATTAGGCCCCAGGTCTGCCCCTGGCTCCGCCTCTGCCCAGGTGTTCCTAATTCCACTCAGTCGTATTATAAAGGAGAAACTGGAGGAGAAGGAGGTCTCGCCTGTCCAAACGCCGGGAGACACTCACCTTTAATTATCTCTCTGCTACTTTTGAGCTGTGGACCATTTATCTGCTGATGTTTTTATGTTGAGCCTGGAGGACCTGATGGTCCAGTTTTCGCGGCTTTATTTTGTTTCCCAGGGTATTTATTTCATTTCTGGTAAGGGGAGGGAAACTCTGGGTCCTACAGCCCGTGGTGTGGCTGGCTCGGGTTACCTCCTTCTGTTTGTGTCTGCTTTGCTGGTGTCACTGTTGGTGATTTATTCAGAATTCAAGGCACCCTTAACCAGCATGGCTACCACAGCCTTCTGCAGTAGCCAGAAAAATATAAATTATATTCTGGATTTTTTTTAACACTTTTTTGTTTACTAGATGATTCCATATACGTTATAGTTTTCATGTCTTCAAAATAAATCTACAAAGTAGATCCAATTTAAATAAATACAAAACTTTGAATGAGAAGATGTGTCCAAACTTTTGACTGCATCTAATACTAGTGTATATCTCTCTCAAAATATATATTCTGTATATATATATATATATATATATATGTTGGCAATAATTGATTGATGAGATGAATTTATATTAACGTTTTAATTACTTAATGACCTTTGTACTAGTTCCCCTATTCTTTAACAAGTAACATTTTAGATGTGTTTAATTTATTATTGAAGATATTTATTCATTGATTTCTTTATGAATTATCCTCGCGCAATTTGAATTAATCCAAAGTATTTAGCCTATTTGTATTTGCTTTTTCACATTTAAAAAGAAAAGGTGAACAAAGAAGCACATTAAAAATAAATTATCAAATTATGTCACATTTAACCAACTAGTGCCTACATATATGGGTAATATTTAAATCAGTAAATTAAATGGCAATGTATGGATTTTTATAAATATATTTATTTTTGGTAGGTTTGCTCTTCCGTAATACATTTTAATTATCATAAGTACATGTGTCTAATAATACTTACATACTTTTACTTAACTAACATTAATGCAGTAACTTGTAATGGAGTATTTTCACAGTGTGGTGTTTGTACTTTTACTTCAGGATCTACTACCTGCAGCAAGTGCTGATAAAGGTTCTAAAGTGTTATTAATGTGGTAATAAAGTGCTACTCAAGAGTGTAAAGTGTTAATTAAGGGTAAAGGGAACAGACCTGCTCTGTGGATCCGAAGCCGAGGCTGTAAAACAGCGTCCAGAAGTTTCTGGAGTCTCTTGTTCTCCTCTTTGGAAAGAGACAGCTCCTCCTCGTACTTGGCTATCGTTTTTTCAAACAAAGCAAATATCTCTTCAGCAGCAGCAGTGAGTCGCTGCTTCTTCAACGACAGCAGCATTTGGACTTTACTCATGTTTACTAGATCACCTTTTCCTGCAAGCTCCGTTAAACACACTGTTTCTCTCTCCATCAAACTCTCAATCTGACTGGCGTTGCTAACGTGTTTCCAGCTAGCATGCTAAACTAGCTCCTATAGTCCGAGGTAAACGCTCCATAAAAAAGAGCACACAGTCCATTCGGAGGTTTATCCAAACACACAGATGATGGATCAGTAGTGCTGGAGCTCACACACACTTTCTCAGGAACACAGAGAGAGAGAACCGTAGCGACGAGACGCCGTTAACGAAAAAATGTTGGACGAACAACTGCTGATATTCTATAACGGTAGGCAGTTGTATCAGGGGCAGGGTGCGAACTGGAGGGGAGCAGGGGGAGCTATAGCTCCCCTAGTGGTGACATGAGCTCCCCTGGGAACATGGTTTGTGAAATTTGGGGGGAGCTCTCTAAAATACTGATATGATGAACAAATAAATTCCATTTTGGGCATGTTTTTTTTTTCAAAGGTGTAAAATAAGTGAAATAAAATTATAGTTTAGTTTATAATAGTTTATAATAGGCCTATGTCTGTGCTGTTGCTATTAATGCACGGATCAGCATTTGCGGGGGGGGGGGGCCCTGCAAAAAAAAAAATCCCGGCTCCCCCGGTGACCGTGGTATAGTTCGCACACTGATCAGGGGCGTGGCCTTTGTCGAATACAGAGTGGAGCTGGCTGTGTCTGAAGCAGGAAGAAGAGGGAGGGCTTATCAAACTCTGACTCATTCCAGGAGGGGGAGCAGACACTGAACTATTTCCTCATTTGCAAACGGAGCCTCGCTTACAACCTGCTCCACATTTGAAAACAGTCTCAAGTTCAGCTGTAAAATATTTATTTTAAATTCAGGCTTTTGTAGCACACAGCTCAACACTCATGGTAGCAGTGGTGTAAGAAGCAGCAACACACTCTCACTCCCTAAGCGTCCAATAGCGACGTTTGGTCAGTGTCCGTGGCGTCCAATTGTGACGCTCCTAGGCTCCTTCAGCGTCATAAAGGGACGCAAATAGCTTTCAACTGATTGCAATGTATTCCCATCTGCGTCGGGATTTGACGCTCATGGAAGCACGGCATTCGTTTATGCCGGCTGCCCTTAAAGGCAATGTGAGCGTCCATTCCCATTGGATAACGGCGAATTGTACACCCGGAAGTAAGTATTCCTCTTACTGTCGATTGATTTTACAGTGATATCTGCACTACTCATCGACTAAAAAACACCAGATTATCCTTGTTAATTACACAACATTGATTGGTTTGTGTGCAATGCTTTTGTATTTTTCCGCTTCGATTCGGATAAACACATTTTTTTTTTGAGTAAAGGATGGCAGAAGACACTACACTACCCAGAATCCCCAGCGTCTATGTCACATGATCTTCAAATTTCTCCCTGCAGAAAAAGAAAACATGGCCGAAATTCGTTTTATTCTTGGTAGAAAATGCCTATTTTAAAGTTAGTTTGGCCATTAAAATGCGTGTTGATGTCATTTGATGCGAGAAATATGAGTTGTTATTTCAGATTATGTGTGCAGTGGATGTACATGATCTTTAGTTTGCTAGGTATTACGAAGATTACTTCAGGAAATCGCGACATTTTCATTGTTACCAAGGTGGTTGCTAGGGACGCTGCTATCGATATTATTCCTGTTATGTTGTGTAACTGTTTAATGGTGTTATCTTTATTGCTACCCCCTTTCCCGTCAATGTATAGTGTTGGTCCACAGCCTAAACATATTAGTTTAACAAAATCCGCATCTAAAGATAGCCTACGTTATTTCCCCCCTGTGCAATTCCAGTCTTACATCTCACAGCACATCGTCATTAACAGACCTAAAACATTTAAAAAAAATAATAATAACACTTTATTCCGGGTGTGCTTGCTTTTCTCTTTGAAAGTCATCACATAACGGCATTGTAATACACGGTTCGGCTGCATTACATATTACATATCTGCCGTAGTTCTGTATTTATAGAGCCCTGATGAGAAGACAAACATGAGGAACTGGAAACGTGACGTGGATCATAAATATATCAGCCATTAAACAACATCTTACATTTATTTTCACACAATACGTCTCCTTGCAGTATCGACACTAATTCGGCTCACTTTTATATTTGATCCAATTGGTAGATAGGCTGTATTTACACCATAAAGGTGCACAGATGATATAAAGGGACACCTGGTGGTTAAAGCATGTTATTGAATTTAATTATTTTTATTATTAGATATTAATACGATCCCTATAAAGTATATTCATTACTCGTTATTCTCTACTAATAGTTAATTAAAGACTGTATATAATGACTATTTTGCACATCCCTTTCAAGATTTCATGATTCTCTAAGGTTGATTGACATATCATATAGGCCTACACAACTGTGGTGTAGTTCTGCACTGAATGAAAAACTTGGGTCGCAGGTTCCTCAACAGTGCATTACGAGACATCTATCAATATGTGTGCATACCTCCAGCAATGTTAACTATGTTGAAGCACTTATTTTAACTGATATTATACATAATGTATTAGACTCTTATAAGATGTATGTAGATATTTCATCTCCGGCCTTGTCGGGTATTGAACAATCAATAAATAAAGAACACAGAATTGTTGAATATAAAACACAGAATTTGTGTGATTATACTAAATGATTTTCAAATAAACACAACTGCATATTTAACTGTTACACATGCTGATGTAACGCAAATGTTCCAACTTGGGATCAATAAAGTATATCTTATCTTAAGCTGATCGATGGCTACTGCCATATTTGCAAAATGTGCCTCTGAACCTTGACAAGTGCATGTTTCAGGCTTATCAATTAATGTAATGTAATGTTGTCACAGGGGTCACACACATAAGACCAGCTGTTAAATAAAGCTCTTCTGACCTTAGCTGGCGTGTGGGTATATATATTAATACTGCCCATTATGGGCACAAGCAATTTTCACCCATTTATTAATTATATGTTTTAAATGTGAGTGTTTCCTGTCCCCTAAACCTCCAGGGATGTACACAGTTTAATACTGGCAACTTCTTATTATGGGAAATACGAAAACGTCTTTTAAAACTACAACTCCCAGTAGAGACATGCCATAGAGAACATGTTGCGAAACAGAATAGCCAGCATGTGTAGTTCTGGGGACGAGGTGGGGGAGGGGAGACGCGGTGGACCCGTTCAAATCCAGTTTTGGACAGTCTGCCGTGGTTCCATCCCATTTCAAGTGCTGTTCGAGGCTGGCTTAATCCTCGGAGCACACTCTCCAATCACAGAGCTTGAGGACTATCACCGGGTTTGTCAAACAGAGCACATGGTGTAGTCCAAACGATAGCTGGGGATTCTGGGTAGTGTAGTGTCTTCTGCCATCCTTTACTCCTGGGAATGGACGCTCACATTACCTTTAAGGGCAGCCGACATAAACAAATGCCGTGCTTCCATGAGCGTCAAATCCCGACGCAGATGGGAATACATTGCAATCAGTTGAAAGCTATTTGCGTCCCTTTATGACGCTGAAGGAGCCTAGGAGCGTCACAATTGGACGCCACGGACACTGACCAAACGTCGTTATTGGACGCTTAGGGAGTGAGAGTGTGTTGGAAGCAGGGGCGTCGCCTGGACCTGGAAAAATGCGGGGCTTAGCCCACAGTGGCGGCGCTACAGTAAAATGTTCTACTGCAAGACTCCTCACGCACATACACAATTGCGCCATCTGGTGTCACAAACGTGTGCCTGCATTAGCTTTGTTACGGCAATGGATTGTGGGAGATTCTCATAGCAGGTGAGGATCTCTTGAGAGTAAGGTGCCTGTATTATCTCGGTGGACAAAATGTATGTTTTTATTTTATAAGGACAATAATGTACTGTTGTGTTTGTTTAGTTTAATGTTAATTGTTTAATGCTCACAGTCACAGCAACATGTTTGTTGTGTGATTGGCTATTTGTTTTATATGATTTATCAACGTGATCATCAATAGCTAATCTGAGCACCAGAACCCAGCTCACGTGTCCTTTTATGCTGTCCATTGAAATGCAGGTATGTGAGTTTTGTACACCAGTTTATTTATGTTTAATGTTTCACATTGCTCCACATGATGCCTTGACTACAAAGTATTCCATGTTTCTACGCTTCTTCCTCTGTGTCACAGTTTGGGGAATATCAAGATCATTGCACTGGGCCTTGGTCTTGTTATAGGCCTCATGTGCTTTCTCGTTACTTCGGTAACTTTTCAGTGTGTTCTCAACTGCTGTTTTGTGATCTACTGCCTGCACCAAGTCAATTGTTTCTTTCTGCAGGTATTTGTCCAGGCCCTGAGTGGTTGAGAGCAGTGTCTGGAACATCACAGCATGTAGATGGTACTGCATTTTCAAAGCTTGCTTTCCAGTCCCTTTGCTAGAGGGGCTGAAAGGCTCCCTAAAGTCTTGATCAAAGCAGGGAGGTCTTTGACATGCCCAGCGAACAAGTTGTTTGTCCCCTACCTCTAGCTGTTTCTGAAATGTTTGCAATCTCTGATGGTGGACAAGAGATGTGGAGAAGAAAGAGTAGAGACACTCCAGTAGATCAACGCAGGTATGTGAGTTTTGTACACCAGTTTGTATAAGTGTAATGTTTCACATTGCTTGTGAAAAATATACTACCACTATACGATCACTGATGTTTTGTTGTTGACTGGACACTTATTTTGTAAAAGAGATAGCATGTGAGGATCCCTTAAGCAATGCAGCTCATGTGTCCTTTTTATATGCTGTCCATTGAAATGCAGGAAAGTAATCACCAGCTCTGAGTGATCTGTTGCCGAGGGGACACTACACCGGAGTTACATAAGCAGAGATAAAGTGCTATTTTGGGGGGAACTCACCTCCTCTGGGGTCCCCCAGGAAGATTTTTTTTAAATACTGAAGTTAAAAGCATCAATCTTGTGCAGTTTGAGAGCAACATCAAGAGATATGGATACATCTCTCAACACCCAGATGTCAACAAGAAATCAAAGAATCAGAATCAGAAACGGGTTTATTATTTAAAAACACTTCATTTTCCAATTAAATCATAAACTATGTCAAATTATTAGAAGTTGTTAGTAATCAGATTAAACAGAAAAAAGGGATGAAAGGAGGAAATAATAATCCCTCATCTCTTGCTGTTTGCGGTTGAAATGATCTCTTTTGCTGGCCAAACAAGCTGGATGGAAAGCAGTGATGTCTCACTTGCCTTGGCCCTGTATCTGCAGTCCCTAAATCAGTCATGTTACTCATTGACTCTTGTCTGTTCTGGTGTTCCTGTTCATTGTTGTCTCCATTGTCGTTCTTGCCTGTTGGATCTCCTTCTTGTGTGTCCCTTTCTCCTGTTCTCCTTTCTTCATCCTCTACTCTGTTTGGCTCATCTATGATGACTGTGGGTAAACACAAACAAGTATGTAAGTCAATCAGTTTCCAGCTCTGTCAAATAAATGAATTTCAAGATGCACACATTTGTCTTCATTAAAATGAGTGTCACCACACTGTCACAAAATGTAATACTAACCAATTGAAAATAGTTACATTTACATTGGAAACCTCTTGTAGATATCACTGTTAGAGTAGTTATCTGCCAATAGGACAGAATCATTCCTATACAAATGCAGTTTGAGTAATTCACTTAATATATTTACTTAAAACTTTAATATAGTCATTTTCACTTAATACTCGAATACAGTCATATTTCTGCATTCAACACTAAGGAAAGCTGTACAATTTGACATGATAATGAGGAAAAAGGCCTCCGACAATGCAGATCATTTTTTGATCATATCAATTTTAAGATGTGGGTCAAGGCTTAATATTTGGGAGCATAGTGTCCCTTGCCCCTTTCAGGAGCCCCACTGGATTGGCTTTGATCTGAAATATTTGTATAAAAAGCTTGTTAGCTGGCTGTCCATCTCATAATGTTCACATAGAAACTAGCTGTCAATAGGAAATATCAATCAGAAGAATTATATTTTCATGCAAACATCTGTCACAAAAAGAGGTTGCACATTTAAATGCAGGTGTTGTTATGGCAACGTCAGTGGCCAGACAGCCACATTTACTGCTGCAAATACGTTCAAACATGCTGTCGACACGTAAAGCAGTGGCAACTATGCCACCATTTCAGCTGACTTTTTCTCAGAAATACTGTCACATAACATCCATATATATTTCAGTGCTAGGTTGATGCTTAGCTAAGCTAACTATGAAACACTTTAACTGACAGGACTCAGGATCAACTGTGTACTACTGTAAGGTAGCTTCTAGCTTCATGTCGAACACAGACAGTAAGTCAACATTTCCCAGAGAGCTTTCTTTGAAATCACCAAGTAACGCTAAAAAACACAACATTTAGATTGTATGACAAAGTGTTTATTTAATATATCTGGCTAGCTATAGCTACTTGCTAACGGTTTAGCTTACCCGCGCGATTCAAAGTAACGTCAACGTAGCTATAATTTATGCTTTGCTTACATGTTGACATAACTTGTAAGTTTACTGACAGGTACATACCTTGTTCATCTGGCTCCGGTGGTGGCTCTGGGGTTGTTGTGTGAGCCACCAATTGAGAATTGTCGTCTTTTTTATTAAAGAAATGTCTAATGTCCATCTTCAGAATCTCCGCGTCCGGGGCTGACAGTTTAAAGTTTAAACATTGTCACAGAGGAGAGGTACGTACCTGTCAGCCAAAAAAAACCCGTTTATTTCCATGCAACTCTCTGATTAGTCTGGTGGCGTCGTCTTGCCTCTGTGTTGCATTCACTGAACATGGGAAATTACATTTCTGACGTCCGTCCTATAAATAAAGTAGGTTAATGTATTATATTATTGAGGGAGAATTTGTCCGGGGCTAAAGAAAAAACATCCGGGGCTAAAGCCCCGGATGCCTACCCCAGGCGACGCCCCTGGTAAGAAGTACTCAGATATTCTACTAAAGTAAAAGTAGAAATACTACAGGGTAAAAATACTGTGTAACAAGTAAAAGTACAAAAGCATTGGTATCAAAATATACTTAAAGTACCAAAAGTAAAAGTACTCCTTATGCATAATGGCCCTTTTCAGAATCGTATATATATATATATATATATATACAGGGTGCGAACTGGAGGGGAGCAGGGGGAGCTATAGCTCCCCTAGTGGTGACATGAGCTCCCCTGGGAACATGGTTTGTGAAATTTGGGGGGAGCTCTCTAAAATACTGATATGATGACCAAATAAATTCCATTTTGGGCATGTTTTTTTTTTCAAAGGTGTAAAATAAGTGAAATAAAATTATATTTACAGTTTATGATTCATGACCCGCAGCTCCACCCCCACTCACTCACACGCTCGTTTAGTTAGCACTGCATATTTACCAGGCATTGTTGCTGCTGCTGACATGTCGAAAAGAAAAAAACAACTCACCATGGGCAATTTCTTTAAAAAGAAGGCCAAACAACCTGATCAAGAAGACCAACCTAATGTAGCTGGTGGTAGCACATCGTACATTGTGACTGATGCTGCTACAACAGAACCGAGAGAGGAGGGAGCTAACGCTAGTGCTAACTTGACAGCTAACTTTAACTTGGAGGCTGAAGAGACACAAGAAGACGAGCCAAGAGAAGCTAACTTGATGACAACTACCATAGTAGAGGTCGAAGGAGATGTGGAAGAAGATGATGATGATGATGCTGCTGATGACCACCACACCTGTTCTTCCTCTTCCTCCCTGCCTGCTGCTCCAGATGGGGCGGGCGAAGTTGCTGCGGTGGTCCCGCGGCCGCCGGCTGGCTGGACCAGCCAACAGTGGAGTGAGTGGATCACACGCCTCCCATGGCTGTTCTCCAAGGACTGTTTGCAGGGATGCTAAAAGCCTTCTCCTCAGTAGGGCTACTGATAAAGGTGGAGCGCACTTATCAGAAGAATGGATGAACGGGGACGTAACCAGTAAAACAAAGAACAACTTGCGTAAGAAAATCTACAAGCATCGGGATAGTGTGGCGCACAACAGGGCAGTTGAACTGGCAGAAACAAGAAAACAAGCAATACTGCCGAACCAGATTCTCGCAATCAACGCAAAGTTGTCAGAGGAAACGTCCAATGCTTTCAGATCCGCCTATATGATAGCAAAGGAAAGGATGGCATTTAAAAAACTCTCACCTGTCATGCAGCTCCAAGAGATAAATGGGGCAAAGGTAGGCGCTGTACACAGATCCGACAAATCCTGTGCTGAGATTATTGGCCACATTGCACTCGAAATGAAGAAAAAAATTGTTTCTAGTGTTATAAAAGCCCAGTCAAAAATAAGCATCACTATCGATGAGAGCACTGTGCACGGACGTGCATATATGATTATATATATGTGAGATGTGACGTGACAGGAAAGGGAGATGTGGATAATGTCTTTTTAGACCTCAAGGAGTTAGCCCAGGGCACAGACGCCGAGTCCATCTACAACAGCCTGAGAGAGGCTCTACGTGACGCAGGTTTTGATGACGATTTTTTGTTTAACAATCTCATCAGCATAGCCACTGACGGCGCGTCTGTCCTCACTGGCAAAAACAGTGGGGTCATTGCTCGGCTAAAACAGGACTTCCCCAAAATCCAGTCTATACATTGTCTTTGCCACCGGCTAGAATTGGCAGTCCATGACTCTCTAAAACTTGTTGCTGGATGTAACCACTTCGAAATTTTCGTTTCAAAGTTGTACACTTTGTACAATCAGTCTGCAAAGAATGTGAGACTCCTGGAGGAGGCAGCAGCGGAGTTGAATATGCAGCTTTTAAAAATCGGGCAGATTTTTACCATCAGGTGGGTGTCAAGCAGTTTTAGAACTGTTAAAGCCGTCTGGAACAACTACCCTGCTTTAGCAAGCCACTTTAAAGTCGCAAGTGAGGATCCATCTCGTAATGACACTGAAAGGAAGAAATTCCTTGGGCTCCATAAAAAACTCTCAAACGCTGGATTTGTAGCCGATCTGGCTTGCATGAAAGACATGCTTCGTGAGCTGCAGGCCCTGTCACTAAGGTTGCAGCAAAGGGACATAGATATAGTGAGCGTTCGAGTTATAAACTGAGCTCTATGGGGGTCTTTAAAACTAACGCGTGCGCGCACGCACACAAATCAAAATTAAATCAAGTTTTATTTATATAGCACATTTATAAACGATTTGTGGTCGAGCCAAAGTGCTGTAGGCCACATATAATAAAAATAGCCTACACACACAGCAGCAACCCTCTACTTGTTACACACTTAAATATGAAAAGGTTCAACTGCACACACACCTTCTCGGCTCGCGCAGCACGCTCACAGGCATAGATTGCCTAATAATGCATTGCGCACCTTGGAGGTCATTCAAGAGATGCGTAGTTCTTTTGGAAAACATGTTTTTCTTTTAGCCTATTTACCTCGTTAACGTAAATCATACTCATTACATTGACACATGCATTATTTATGATTCAAATAATGGTGGTTGGTAATGTATTAGCCTAATTATCGACACCCACAGATGTATGATTTCACTGCGTCCGTGGGAGCTCAGACCCTCTTTCAGCTCCCATTGGCTCCCACATAACTCGAACCCTGTGTAGACCTGTGGCACCACCCCGTGTGCAACATATTTTCTCTTTATAATAGGCCTATGTCTGTGCTGTTGCTATTAATGCACGGATCAACATCTACCCCCCCCCCCCCCCCGCAAAAAATAAATAAATCCCGGCTCCCCCGGAGACCGTGGCATAGTTCGCACACTGTATATATATATATATATATATATATATATATATATATTGAGTTACTGGGTTACTATAATGATTATTGATGTGTTTTATCACAGTTAATAAATATACTGTAGAGCTAATTTGAATAACTGTATGTCCTGCTGCTGGCTATCTTATCCTATAAATAACTGTCAAAGTGTGTTTAATAATTGATTTATATTTTTGAATTGTCTACTGATCTATATAGTAGTAAATAAAAGCTGTCAAATGAAAGCAGTGGAGTAAACAGTACAATACTGTCTTCTAAAATGTAGTGCAGTAGAAGTATGAAGCAGCATAAACGGAGACGTATTGGCATCAACCACTACTTACTACTCACTGTGCATAATGTTTCATTTTAGAATCATATATATTGAATTACTGGATTATTTCATTTTTTATATATCAATGTGTTTGTTACATCCCTATTAAAGTGTAGAGGAAATGGAGACAGTAACACACAACAACCAATAACAGTCAGGGTGAAAGAGAACACAAGTGTATTTATTTACACCAAAAGAAATGCCAACAAATGTTCTTTAAGTGAGGAGAAAAAGAAGATTATGCCAAATTAAATAAATGAATATAACACAACTCATACAAAAAGCCCTCACTATCTGTTCAATCATTTTTTGCAACATGCACCTGGTCTCCAATCCCTCTGCCCCCCTCCCCCCACGGGAACTCCACCTTTCTCAAAGAGTACACTAACACTTGAACCTGAACACACACATGCACGTGTGCAATATGTGGTGTAATGTGTTTTGGGCCATAACATTACAACATGATTGTACGGTTATGAATGCATCATAAGTTAGTTATGATGTAGTTAACACAATATTGGATGATAGTCTTTTTTTGTGTATGTTTTGAACTGAGATAAATCATGGGTCAAAATTGACCCGCGAACACCATGAACGGTAACGACTTTCGAACACAACACAAGGGTTGAATATAGATGAAAACAGATATTACTCAGTAGTATTCATGATTTAAGAAGCCTGTTGAGATCTTCATATTAGGTTGAATAATTAAAACGAAAGTTAGTTATAATCAAATATAGTCAATTATATTCTTGTATAACCCACAATGAAAATGTTTCATATGTTATGGTTTTCTATATTTACAGTATAAACAAAGTGGTTTGTTAAGTTGAGTGTAAGGCCTATAATGGTTTATGGGTGTCACTGATAAGGGAGAAGGCCGTTTCTTCCCTCTCCCCTCACAGCAGTACACAGTGAGGGGGGCTCCTGATTTAAGGAGAAATACATTGGGGGCGCCGTAAGGGGGTGAAAAGTTAGGACGATTCTAAGGGCCCGTGACTGACAGGGGCCCCAAAATGTTCAGAACATTAAGAAAATAAATGTAAGTAACCTTTCATCAATCCTCAATAATTAACATTAATAGAACGTTATATTGATAAATTACTCACTAAACTTACTATTCATTTAACTTATTTTCTTCCAAAAGTTAATTACCCAAAGCCTCTGTACACCCCCTTCTATTTACGTGTAATGGTTTGGTCCTGCCTCCAAACGAGGTGCGGCACCGGCACTTGCAGAGAGTGAAAGCATGTGATGCTAGTA
Source organism: Pseudochaenichthys georgianus (assembly GCF_902827115.2). Lineage (NCBI taxonomy): Eukaryota > Metazoa > Chordata > Actinopteri > Perciformes > Channichthyidae > Pseudochaenichthys > Pseudochaenichthys georgianus. The sequence goes on along the minus strand of NW_027262099.1, from coordinate 10,662 downwards.
CTTAGCATACATACTGTGTAGTACCATGTTTCAACGACCAACAAAGTCAGGCTCTAAGAAAAGAAGAGAAAGGAGAGAAAGACAAGAGAGAGGGACTAAAGGGCGACAGTATGTCACCCAGTTTTTCACAAGAAAAGGTGGGTGTGGTCCATGAGTGGTGGAAATTAGTCTGTTAGCTAATGTTTTTTTGTTTACTAAATTGACATTAAGTACTGTTAATATCTTTACAGCAAATTCACTGCTCTTCACTGCTCTTTTAGCTGACATTTAAAGGTATGGTAGGTAATTCACTTCAGAAGCAATTTTTGTTATATTCCATGGAATGCTCTTAACATCCCGATAGCAATGAATATATTAAATGCTTTGACAATAAATACATACAAAAAATTCATCTGTGGAAGCCGTGGCGCTGTAAAAAGCACGACCAATCATCTGAGCCGGCCCAGCTAAAATAACTGGATGGCCTACCTGCCTGTCAGCCTTACATCTGTGCACAAACTTATCTCGTGCCCTCATTGGTCATGTGCACGTTTGTGTGTGTTGGAGGAGGGGCTCTGTAAGATTTTTTTCGGTTGTGTACTTTCAAATTCGAGCGCACTCGAGCTGGTTTCTCCATTCTTACCTACCTACCTACCTTTAATAAATGCAGGCACATTTTTAGCGCCTATTCATACTAAATCAGTTGTCCCTCCCCCTGGTGCCAGGTCCAACAGATCCATCTTTAGGCTCAGCAGCCCTGTCCCCCCATAAGGCTGAACCTGAACCAGCTTTTCTCCAAACTGAAGGAGGTGAGCAGCATTGTGTTGAATAATACTTAACATATCTGAAGGGAGACTGGAATACAATATATATATATATATATTATATATATAACAAAAAGCTAACATCTCATTTAAATTATACATTTCAAACACAGTATTTTCCCACATAGCCAATGATCTATATAAAACAAAAAACTGCTTTTAGTCTATTTAGGATGATGGACCGTTTGAAGCATTGAGTGATCAGTCTGTAAACAAAATGTTAATCACCGACATTTTGGTTATGATATTAATACTAATGTTATTATATTAAAGCAGGGGTGGGGAACCTCCGGCCCCCGGGCCATATACGGACCGCTAGACCATTTGGTACGGCCTGTGAGTGGTGGTGGGGCCCAATGTGATATATTTTCATGGGGCCCAAAATCCCTGGTGGCGCCCCTGCATTGAGGCCCCAAAAAGGTGGTTATGTCATAGCCGAGAATAATATTTTTGCAAGTCCGGCAGAGTAGGGGTCACGTCCTTTTTACACAAAGATGGAAAGGTGTGTCTTATGCCATAGCCATAGAATATGTCTGGTCATGTCCAGTCATGTACATCAGAGGCCATGCCCAGTTTCCACAAATATGGGTATGGAGGAGGTGTCTTTGGGTTTTTCTATCCTGTCTTTGAGCATAAAGACACTGGTAGAGACGGAGCAAACGAGAGAGAGCGGGGGGGGGGGGGGGAGAGTTCCCCTGGTATACTCTCTCCCGGTAAAAGCTCTCTCCATGAGAGCTGGGTGTTTGCTCTCTGTCAGGTTCTCTCAAACTTGGTAAATATCTCTCGAATTTCTTTGTTGAAAGTTGAGTGAATTTATTTGTGAAATTAGTGGAATTAATTGATGTTTGTTGAAAGTTAGTACCCTGCCACCTGTAAGGAAAGGCCCTCCGAATTCATGCGGGACTAGTTGAAGTATACGCATGTGAATTGTGGACGAATGTGAATTGTGGAATGAATTGATGTTTGTTGAAAGTTAGTACCCTGCCACCTATGAGGAAAGGCTCTCCGAATTCATGCGGGACTAGTTGAAGTATTCGACTGTGGAAATGAGCAAATGAACTTTGTTGAATGAAAGTTTGAATGTGCTTTTTATTATCACCACGTCATTTATGAGGAAATGCCTCTAAATTCTATCAGGAGATTTAAATATCACAACTGAATTGGGCAGTTGAAGTTACAATTTAGTGTAATAAATGTAAAACTGTGAATTAGGGTTGCATATTATAACATGACCACAGCATGATATGTTTTGTAGGATTATAATGTTGTAAAGAGAGAAGGTAAAAATCCTGTATAAGTTTGGACCTATTTTTCTTCAAATAAACTGATCCCACCTTTTGGACTGGGATAACTTACATCTGTGCTCTCCTCTCCTGCTTCAAATGTAATATTGCACCCTGCCGCACTCACACTAAGGTAGGGCCACACCTCGTTTACTGATATCAAAATCTTTCGGGATCGCTTAAACAGATTTAGCGGGTCATCTGAATTGAAACAGCAGTTAATTGAACCTGGTTCTTCAGGAGTTGATAGAGGTGAGATCTTGCTGACGTTGGTGGATCTGAGCCAAGCAGTAAACTTACATAGACTCAATAACTTCTGTTAGGTCAATTAGTAGGTCTGAGTAATTTGCCGGAATACATTATCAGCTCCTCCCGACTCTTACCACCCCACTATTCAAACAAATTCAGTTGGTTAAAGTTGAACAAATGTTTCTATAAAATCTAAGTTGATAAGAAAAAAGCCCAATAACTTATTTTCATAACACGCTTGAAATAAACTCTTCCTATTTCCTCTTATGATAAGCAATCTGAGGCTTCTGTTTTAAGGAATGAGCTGCTAACAAGATAAATGAAACCCTCTGGAGAGCTGGGATGTAGGCTGTTTGTTTTCTTAAAGCATTTTCAAGTATTAAGGATAATTTACCTACATTTGATTTATTTTGCTGACTTATAAGTGAACTTATGAGGCAATATACCTAACCTCGAGTGAGGGGCCCAGCTCTTTGTATCATTTTGTGTATGTGGCCCTCGGTGAAAAAAGTTTAGACACCCCTGCTCTAAATGAATAACTGCTTCTGTCAGACCCTGAGGGGCATAAAGAAGGGCTCGTCCGGGATTTGAACCCGGGACCTCTCGCACCCTAAGCGAGAATCATACCCCTAGACCAACGAACCATGCACACATCAGTAGGCTGTCTATAATTGGATCTACAAACTGCCACGTTGTTCAAACTTCATGCAGTTGTCCAGTCTTCTTCAGGTAAACCACAGTGCCATCTGTGGGACGTTTATAGTACTGCAGTCAAAACACAAGGCATCACTCACCCCAACAGTTTTCTAATTATGTCCTCCTGTTTTATGCTTGGAAAATATCAAAACATCTATGTAGTTTAACATTTAATAACTCAAAGACACACCTTAAAGTCACCAGTATATCATACAATATTGTATTTATAATGTATTGTTTTCTCAGTCAGGCAGACATGGACATATTTATTTGAATGTTCGACTGTTTTAAATTGATATTAATAATTTTGTCACGATTTATGAGCTATATATATTTCCTGGCTTTAAATACTATATGCAGTGTGAATATAAAATGTTTTCCTTTATGTTTACTTAATGGTAACACACCTTTTTGATAGGATTATTCTCTTTTATAAATAATGTGTTCATACTTCCAATTTCTTTTTTCCTATTTTTAAACATGTTTTATTTTATGACTATTCTTTTTTAAATGTCTTTTGTGAATTAACTTAATGGAATTAATTAAGCTTCTGGGTGTGAATTATTTTATGTTTGTGAATTTAATTGCATTTATTTATTCCCTCATTTACTTAATTTTACAATAAGTAGGCTCTTGTGACAATATTGATCTTCATCCTTGTGTACGCACATATCATTATTTTAGAAATTACTGTAAATATTAAATTACATAATTGAGTTAATAAATTAAAGTAATTTTCTGATAAAATTATACATATCAAAAGGGATGGATAAAGTTCCTCTGTATAAACTCTCTGGCAATTAATAGATTTCTTTACAGTATATTTTAAAACGTGTACGCTGCGTACTGAACCTTTAAATGCATTCAGACCATAGATTCAGACCCAATCAATCAATCAATGTTTATTTATATAGCCCAATATCACAAATGTTACATTTGTCTCAGTGGTCTTCACAGTGTGTACAGAATATCAGTATGACAATACGACACCCTCTGTCCTTAGACCCTCACATCGTACAAGGAAAAACTTCCGAAGAAAACCCACAGTTTAAAGGGAAAAATGGGAGAAACCTCAGGGAGAGCAACAGAGGAGGGATCCCTCTCCCAGGACGGACAGACGTGCAATAGATGCCGTGTGTAAATTGAAAAGATAATACATTTGCAACATAGGTAGTCCAAATGTTTGGAAATGCATGTGTGTATAATAGGAAGATGAATCCACGAGGATATCCATCCAGGACCGATGATCCAGGACCACAGCCACGACTCGCGATCCAGGGCACGCGATTCAGGACACAGGACCGCAGGATCATCCATGACTCCGGATCCCGGCGTATATAAACACCAAAAATAAAGAAATTTGGGGAAGCTGGGTTAATCGGAACATGAGAGTACACAGGTATAGACAGAGAGAAGGAAGAAGTAAGATGTCCCCCGACAAACTATATCAGCAAAACTAGGGGCTGAATCTAATCAGCCCTAACTATAAGCTTTATCAAAAAGGAAGGTCTTAAGCGCACTCTTAAAAACGGATAGGGTGTCTGCCGCCCGAATACAAACTGGAAGCTGATTCCACAAATGTGGAGCTTGATAAGAAAAGGCTCTGGCTCCCATTGTACTTTTAGAGACTCTAGGAACAACCAACAACCCTACATTCTTGGAACGCAATGCCCTAGTAGGACAGTAGTGTATAATGAGTTCTTTAAGGTAAGATGGCGCCTTCCCATTAAGGGCTTTGTTGGCGAGAAGAAGAATTTAAAATTCTATCCTGTGTTCTATAGGGAGCCAGTGTAAGGCAGCCAGAACAGGAGTAATGTGGTCCCTTTTCCTAACTCTGGTTATTACACGAGCTGCAGCATTTTGAATCAGCTGAAGCGACTTGACTGACTTCTTGGTACTCCCTGATAATAAAGAGTTACAATAATCCAGCCTAGAAGTAACAAATGCATGGACTAGTTTCTCTGCATCGTTTTGAGGCAAGATATGCCTGATTTTTGCAATGTTACGTAGATGGAAGTAGGCGGTCCTTGAAATTGATTTTATGTGGGCATTAAAGGATAAATACTGATCAAATATAACACCAAGATTCCTTACAGTCTCACTGGAGGCTAAATTAATGCCATCCATAGTTAGTATATCTTTAGATAATTTGTTTCGTAGATTCTTCGGGCCAAGTACAATAACTTCAGTTTTGGTCGTGTTTAGCATCAAAAAGTTTAAGGTCATCCACGTGTTTAAGTCCTTGAGGCAGTCTTGAATTTGATTTAGATGATTAATTTCATCAGGCTTGATTGATAAATATAGTTGAGTATCATCCGCATAACAATGAAAGTTTACAGAATGATTCCTTATAATATTGCCTAACGGAAGCATATATAATGTGAACAAAATAGGTCCGAGCACTGAGCCCTGTGGCACTCCATGGCTAACTTTGGTTTTCGTGGAAGATTCATCGTTAACATGTACAAACTGAGAGCGTTCAGATAGATAGGACCTAAACCAGCCTAAAGCAGTTCCCTGTATGCCAACCAAGTGCTTTAGTCTTTGCAATAAGATATCATGGTCGATAGTATCAAATGCAGCACTGAGATCGAGCAAAACAAGAATAGAGTCAAGTCCCTTGTCTGAGGCTATTAGAATGTCATTTGTGACTTTAACAGAAGCTGTCTCTGTGCTATGATGTGTTCTAAAGCCAGACTGAACATCTTCAAATAGTCATTGTTTTTAAGTAATCACACAGCTGTTTTGCGACCGCTTTCTCAAGAATTTTTGAGAGGAACGGAGATGAGAAATAGGTCTATAGTTGGCTAAAACCTCTGGATAGAGGTTGTCCTTTTAAGAAGCGGTTTGTAGTGGAACATTTTCTAATATATCATCCTTATTATATCTTTCATATGCTTAAACCAAATGCTTCTTATTTCCTGATGTGCTTTCTTTTATTATTATTATTCTCTTAGGGTTTTATTCCCAGACGCGTCAAGGGCCACAGAGCTGCTTTGACTACTGGGAGACTCCAACAGTCACAACAGCGAACTTCCCTGCTCTGAGAACCGTTATGCTATCTCCCGCTCAAGGCCAGGTGTCTAATAACAATATGTGCCTGTGTGAATCCAGATTTCTCACGTTCCCACTCATTTCTTATAAATCTCTGCTTTTTCATTGTTCTGCGCACTCTCGCGCAGACTATCTTATACTCTGTCCGACTTGTGACATTATATTGTATCGTGTATTTGAAGCTTCAAATAAATAACCAAAAGACAGCTTTTCTCGATTCACCATTTATGTTTTTATCACTTTGACTTGTACTCTCCAGCCGTGTTGGGTCCTAGATTTCCATAACAAATGGCGTTGTCGGCAGGATCTCTGTATGTTCGATCGGGGACACCTCCGGACGCTGGTGGCTGCTAGCTCCGGGATCTTTGTATCCTCCTCTACCCCGACAGAAACCGTACGGGACGAGGGGACCAGCGCGAGGGGTGGAACCGATTGACTTCACGAGATCCAACGAACTAAAAGGGGCTTTCAATACTGGGTGAGATGTACAAAGTCTAAATTGTTTAAAGTTAAACGTAATTAAACTCCATGACATTTATGAGAGGGACTGCTCGAAAGCAGAGATATTTGTAATATCTGGCATCGACGGATGAAAAATAGTGTTTTGTAACACGGAGTGTTTTGGTAACACTTTAAAGACTTTGTTATGGAAGCAAAGCAGGGGAGGGGGTGTGTACAGCCTCCTGAGGGTCCGATTGTGGATGTCATGCGAGTAAAATATGGTGAAGGAAGTCTGTCTAAATTAAATATATGGACGGAAATGTTCGGATTTCCTAAGGGAGGTTCTTTGAGTAAATTAAAAATCAAAAACCTGGGAGATAAATTACAAGAGTATGGAGATGGGATGAAAAAGAAGAGTACAATTAAAGTAAAGACTTGGAAAAACTGGACACTCATAGAAAGTGTTTAAAATACTGGGAGGATGAAGCAGAGTGCCGTGAAAGAAGGCAATTGGCCGCGGCAATAAAAAAGATACAGGCTGAGGATAAGACTGAAGGGAAGATAAAAAGTGTTTCCCTTTATCCTCTGTTTTTAGGCGTGCGGGACCCTCTCCCTCACCTAAGTTCCCCATTCCCCCCTTCCTCCCTCCGTCTGCTACCTGCTGAGGAGGCTCCTGGAGGGGCTGCTGCTGCTGGACCAGAGGTCAACATACCAGCCGCCGCTGGAGCAGCTGCACAGCAGTACATACAGAGAGGGAAAGAGACGAAGAGAGACAGAGAAAAGAAAATGAAGAAGAAGAAGCAGGACTGAAAGAGATCCATGACAAGAGAGAGAAAAAAAAAGAGACGCGAAGAAAGCTGAACTCTACAGAAAGAACACCTCCAAAAAGGAATAACTACATGCTCCGCTTTCCCCGGCCAGCTGACCATGGTCCAGGCTATTACAACCACCTGGACCCAAAGTGATGGCCAGGGCAGAGGAGGGGGTTTCCGAGGCCGAGGAGGAAAAGGCAGAGAACGGGGAAAAGACCGCAATAACTACAATCGCTGTTTTAACTGCGGACAGACGGATCATCGGATCGCTGAATGCCCACACGAGAAGCAGAAAAAGAACTTTTGATCGGATAAATCGGACCACAACAAAGACAATTCTTCAAACTGACAGTCGAGGGAGAGAGTGGAGGAGGAAGGAATTCGGTCGGGGGAGACGGAACCCATGCCCAGCATCTAACCAGGGAAGTGACACACACCACACAACACACCACACACACACCCCACACACACACACAACACACACACACACACACACACACCACACACACACACACACACACACACACCACACACACACACCCACACACACACACACACACCACGCATCATACATGCTATTGAGAAATTAGAAGAATTAGAGAATGTCTGTGGTTAAAGAGGGTACATATTTGAAATATGACAGTGAATGTTTGCATTAAGAAATGTCCCACACATTTTTGGTTGATTCTGGGGCTACACATTCTGTGGTAAAAAAGGGTAGATTTGCCTGAATGCAAATTTAGTGATAGATTTATTCATGTGCTGGGTAAACTGTAAAGGAGAAGTTTCTGTACCACTTCAGAGTAAAAATAACGGTGGTAACAGTCATCCATTTCCCACATCAGTAAAAAACAGTTATTTTATCATCTGCCTGCCCAACACATTTACTGGGCAGAGATCTGATTCTCCGGTTCGGCTTGGACCTCATTTTTCCACAAATGAGGGTCTTAAAGTCCGACAGCCATCTCCTACGATGGTTAAAAAAAGTGTCATTTGATGATAAAGAACTGGTGAATGTGTATCAATGGGCTGCTGACATATCCTGATTCTCAGGAGTTGTTGCGTTTGACTGATCAACGTGTTTTTCCACCTGCTGTGTGGCGGCTTCTCATCCTCATTGTTCTGCTAACGTGGTGGATGATCCGTGTAAATGCTATGATGAGAGTTGTTCTGTTGGAATGTGTGAATGATGAGCTCATATTTAAAAATGTATTAGAATTCGCTGGGTAGCGCTATCTCTGTTAGACTCCCACACACACACACACACACAAGACACAACCAGCTGTATCAAATCCCAGGGGCGGTCCACACATTTCACTAGCCAGGGGGCCCCACTGATAGATGGAGGGATTTGGGTCCAATCGTTAAAGATTGGGGTCAGTCACTGATTGGGCACCTACACACACAGAATATGTCATGTACTCTATGTCACGTGACGTGTATCAAATGAAAATGTGCACGAACGTAGCCGTTCTGCGCACATTGCTGTTGGTTGAGGATAAGGTAATTCTCATATCTCTGAGCTTCCTGCCGCGCTTTCAGATGTGCCATACTCACTCTGGGCAGCTCACAGATATGACGTAGGGTTAATGTCCACGTTCCGTACCGTACTCATTGAAACGTGAAGCTGTTGATGGCATTCGGCCAGTGTTTACCTCTCTGCTTAAACAAGGGTCATTATTCCGTGTAACGATTCCAGTGTTTCCTGTCAAAAAGATCAGAGACAAACCTCCTGACGAGTGGAGATTTGTCCAGGATTTACGATGTAAATGCAGCTGTGCATGCACGCTCGTCCGGATTCTTATCTGATTACTCCAAAGTTCAAGCCTCTGCAACATATTTACTGCCATAGATGTCTCAAATGCATTTTTTTTTTCCAGTGTTCCGGTACACAAACAGTCCATTTTTGTTTACATTTGAATATAATGGTAAACCTTACACATTCACACGTTTTGTGTTAAGACTAAATGTTAAAAAAGTCACTAAGCGACAGATGTGTCATTCTTGCGTATGTGTTCATAACACACGGCTGTTGTTATGCTTGCTGTGACGTTACATTAGTCCGTTCTCTGCTTATAATTATGCCGTTACAAGCTTCAAAGTTGTATTTTATCATCTGAATTTGCCGAAACAGTTTAATATTCTGAAAGCCAATACTTTAAAGATGTATAAGTGAGGTGTCTTGAGTAGTCAAAATTACCTACAAATCATTGTACACACGTGTACATATTATTCTATTTTTATGCAGCTCTGTGTGATTTGTAGCTACAATTCAGACTAATACTACCAGAAGTGGAATAAGTACTCAGATATTGTAGTGAAATTAGAAGTACTCAGATATTGTACTTGAGTAAAGGAATAAGTACTCAGATCTTTGTAGTGAAATTATAAGTACTCAGATCTTGTACTTGAGTAAAAGTAGAAGTACCAGAGTGTTACAGTAACAGTCCTGCATTCAAAATGTTCCTCAAGTAAAAGTAGAAAGTATTATCAGAATATAGTGAAAGTAAAGACAGTAAAAGTAGTCGTTGTGCAGATTGGTCCATTTCAGAATAATATATATATATTTTTATAATGATTGATCATGAAAGTGTTCTCAGAGCTGGTGAAGGTGCAGCTAGTCTGAAGTACTTTGTAGACTGCAGGGTAGCTTGTGGATTTACTCCAGGTGGAACTAAAGTCTGATTTAACACTTGATTATATTTCACATCATTCATCCACATCTGTGAAGTAACTAAAGGTATTACATACATGTAGTGAAGGAAAAGTACACCATTACCTTTGACTTATGTTCACTTCCAACCTAAAAGTACCTCAAAATAGTAATCAATAATGTATTGAAAAGTTATTTGCTGATTGGTTTTTATATCGGCTCAGCCAGGTTATATGGGAGGCCCAGTCTACGTACACTCTAACAACAAATGCCTTGGCTAAACAAAGAAAATCAAGGCAATAGGTTGCATCGATGGTTTATTGAGTTAAGACAACTTCTATTGAAATGTTGTTAAAGCAACAAAGTTATTTGAGTTAGGGGAGAAGGCTTTTCCTCTACAATCAGAGGTGTTTTCAATTACCACTTACTTAATAATTGGTAGCATAAACAAAGTTTTTAAGTTGATTACTCCAAAGTTCCAACTTGTTTTACCGTATGATTTAAATATAATCTTAAATTGTATGTACTTAATTACCACATGTTGAACATGAACACATGTTTTTAAGTTGACAACCATTTATAAATTAAGTTGCTCCAAATAATATTGTATTCAATAGGGTTTTTCTCTTAGCTTTTTCATGTTTTTGCCTTTAAAGAAAGAAATTAATTGA
>NW_027262098.1:0-44287 GCF_902827115.2 Pseudochaenichthys georgianus | reverse complement strand
GTATGAACACGAGAGGCAGGAAACCGGCTCTCCAACAGGCGAGGCTCGGCGTAAAGGACGTGTGGACACTTGAAGGGACCAGCAGAAGCACACCGTACCCAATAGCTGAACTCCCAGGGTGTCGGCGAGCCGTCGAGCGCCGTCAGAACCGAAGATGTGAGTCCGGTGGCTACAGTTCGGACACTGGAAGACGCTCATGTTCTGAACCAGACCCAGAACCTGCAGGGGCATCAAATGTACAGCATGTTGGCCCTCCTGGAACTTCACACCCTCATACTGTGGAGCAGGGGCGCCCAACCTTTTGAACCGAGAGCTACTTTTAAAGTTGCCCGTCTGCCGAGATCTACCAGTCCAAGTAGAGGCTGCCATTACTGACAGCCTGCTGCCAGGTGAATACACACTTCTACTTGTCTACCACTGACCTTCGTACGATTAATACTTCATAAAATACTGCAGATCCTTTATCTTTCCTCTTTCTAATCCACACAAGTATTTAACTGAAGTTACACAGCAGGGTTGTTGACACAGAGTTGGAGTTTATGCACACGTCACTGCAGTGGGTAATGTTTTCAAGACGCATTGAACAGTGCTGCCACATATGACACAAAAAGAAAAGACGCTTTCTTTGCATTATATAAAAATAGTGTTGCTACAAAAGTATAAATGAGGCTTCCTAATAAGACGACTCAGATCTGAAGCTACTCAGGAATCTGCTGCCAACGTGCAATAAAAGAGACAAAATTAATAGAATCAAAGCCTTTTTTTGTTGCATTTTAGTCGAGTATAAAAATAAATGCCTTTAAAATAGGATGCAAGCAACACTAGCTTCTCAACCTGAACTGATAATAGACTATAATCAATTTCAGTTTGCATTCTTATACCATTTTATACAATAACTATAATGAATAAGTTCAAACAAACTAAAACTTACAGCTGATTAATAACGGTATCTAACTTGAGTTTTTATTATATCAAAAACCTGTTGTAATGCTTCTGTTATTTTTACTGTCCCCTAAAAGCGCGTCGGCAGCCTCCAGGAACGCTTCTTTCACAACTTCGCCGTCTTTGAAAGACTTCATGTGTTTCTCAAGAACGTGACTGACACGATAAGATGCTCTGGAGCAGCCTTGCTCTTGTTGTTGGGCCTGATGGAAATGGACTGCTGTGCATTTAGCTGTCCTCTCAGGCCCCTCCCCTTTAGCTGTCCTCTCAGGCCCCTCCCCTTTAGCTGTCCTCTCAGGCCCCTCCCCTTTAGCGGTCCTCTCAGGCCCCTCCCCTTTAGCTGTCCTCTCAGGCCCCTCCCCTTTAGCTGTCCTCTCAGGCCCCTCCCCTTTAGCTGTCCTCTCAGGCCCCTCCCCTTTAGCGGTCCTCTCAGGCCCCTCCCCTTTAGCGGTCCTCTCAGGCCCCTCCCCTTTAGCTGTCCTCTCAGGCCCCTCCCCTTTAGCTGTCCTCTCAGGCCCCTCCCATTTAGCTGTCCTCTCAGGCCCCTCCCCTTTAGCTGTCCTCTCAGGCCCCTCCCCTTTAGCCGTCCTCTCAGGCCCCTCCCCTTTAGCTGTCCTTTCAGGCCCCTCCCCTTTTGGAGCGTAGGGCAGAATTAGGGGGGAATTCCGTCTCGTAGCGTTTGTGCACTGTTTTGAAATGCCGCTCCTAAATTACCCTTCTTCGATAAAGCCACGCTCGCATTGCAGACGAGAGACAGATGGACTTTGAAGTGGAATAGATACACAAATAATCATCCTCCCACTCGGAGGGAAAATTATATATTTTGGGCTTTTTTGCTTCTGCCATAATTGCGGTCTTGTGTGTGTGTGCGGACTGTCTCTCCTGTTGCCACGGACAACGTCAGCGAACTAGTGCCCACTGCCCACCAGCCACGCCCCCACACATGGGGTCACGCCGGCCAATCACAAAGCTTTGATGCGTTCAAGTGCATTATTCTGGCACGGGAAGATTATGTTACAGGACATTAACGATACAACAGAATATTGTTGTTCTATTTATAGACACATCTCGATCGACTGGTTGGCACCCCTGCTGTAGATGAATAACACACACACACACACACACACACACACACACACACACACACGCACACATTACCGGCACGCTAAGTTTCTTGAACATCTCGGCTCCTCTACGAGCGTCCAGCAGGGCGATGTCCTGTGGTGTCGATACGATGACTGCACCTGAACAACAAAACACACACACACACACACACACACACACACACACACACACACACACACAACACACACACACACACACACACACACACACACACACACACACACACACACACACACACACACACACACACACACACACACACACACACACACACACACACACACACACCTTCATTTTCTTAAAGAGCAGATTTACAGTTTTCTATTTGTGACGAGAAAGAGAGAAATTAGAAAGTCAACAGCAGCAACAAAATAATGCAGAATTCTCTGGAAAGACAATAATGGACGGCCTTTTTAACATGACTCATATTGACATGAGGAACGTGTGTGTGTGTGTGTGTGTGTGTGTGTGTGTGTGTGTGTGTGTGTGTGTGTGTGTGCGCGAGAGACTGACCTGCTATTGGGATGTTTTGGGAGATTGACAGATGGACGTCTCCTGTCCCAGGAGGCATGTCGACCACAAGATAGTCCAACGACCCCCAGTCCACCTACAAATATATACACACACACACACACACACACACACACACACACACACACACACACAATAATAATAATAATAATATGTAAGCACTTTGAGCACCAGGAAAAGCGCTATATAAATCCGATGTATTATTATTATTATTATTATTATAATAAGAATGAAATTAAGTGCAGTTGTGTTCAGACTCATCTGGATAGTCCTCACGTCCTCACCTGTCTGACGAGTCTCTCTATCGCTGACATCACCATCAAACCCCTCCAGACGATCGGAGCCACATCGTCCACCAGGAAGCCCATCGACATGCTGAGAGGGGGGAGGTTAAAAACAGGAGGGTTGAAGGAGAAAAGATGATCTTTGGGGTGGAAAGACTCACCAAGGAACCCCGTAGTTTGTGAGAGGAAGCATCAGATTGTCTGGAGGAAATAGGAAACCACTTTGAATCAGAAGCAAGAAGTAAACGCCATGAAATGCAAATGACCAGGTGACGCCTATGTTACAGAGAAAGACCAACAACGTGCCGTACCGTCAGTGAGCTCCGGGTTTCCCTTCAGGTTCATCAGCTTGGGAATCGATGGACCGTAAACGTCAGCGTCTAACAAACCCACCGCCTTCATCTGAGAGGGAAAGATGGAAATCTATTTAATAATGTTTCAAATTCAGAGAGAAAACTTGAAATCTTCCCTCACTGTAGATCGAACTGAAAGACATGCGAAGAGGCAACAGGCTGAGGCTCATGTGATGCTCTGGTTCCTCACCGGGTCGTTGGCCATTAAGCCGAGAGCCAGATTCACTGCAGAGACAAGAACAGACATTTAGCATTCATCTGTTTTCTGCAGGTGCAATCAGTAAGCATGTGGTGGGAGGTAGTGGAGTACAAATACTTTGCTACTGTACTCAATACTCATGTTTCAGGTATCAGTACTTTACTCCACTACTTGTTTTTCTGACGACGTTTTACTTTAACTTCTTACATGTTGAACTCAAATACCTGTACTTTCTACTTCTCTCATGTTGAACTCAAATACCTGTACTTTCTACTTCTCTCATGTTGAACTCAAATACCTGTACTTTCTACTTCTCTCATGTTGAACTCAAATACCTGTACTTTCTACTTCTCACATGTTGAACTCAAATACCTGTACTTTCTACTTCTCTCATGTTGAACTCAAATACCTGTACTTTCTACTTCTCTCATGTTGAACTCAAATACCTGTACTTTCTACTTCTCTCATGTTGAACTCAAATACCTGTACTTTCTACTTCTTACATGTTGAACTCAAATACCTGTACTTTCTACTTCTCACATGTTGAACTCAAATACCTGTACTTTCTACTTCTTACATGTTGAACTCAAATACCTGTACTTTCTACTTCTCACATGTTGAACTCAAATACCTGTACTTTCTACTTCTTACATGTTGAACTCAAATACCTGTACTTTCTACTTCTCACATGTTGAACTCAAATACCTGTACTTTCTACTTCTCTCATGTTGAACTCAAATACCTGTACTTTCTACTTCTCTCATGTTGAACTCAAATACCTGTACTTTCTACTTCTTACATGTTGAACTCAAATACCTGTACTTTCTACTTCTTAGATGTTGAACTCAAATACCTGTACTTTCTACTTCTCACATGTTGAACTCAAATACCTGAACTTTCTACTTCTCACATGTTGAACTCAAATACCTGTACTTTCTACTTCTTACATGTTGAACACAAATACCTGTACTTTCTACTTCTTACATGTTGAACTCAAATACCTGTACTTTCTACTTCTCACATGTTGAACTCAAATACCTGTACTTTCTACTTCTTACATGTTGAACTCAAATACCTGTACTTTCTACTTCTTACATGTTGAACTCAAATACCTGTACTTTCTACTTCTCTCATGTTGAACCCAAATACCTGTACTTTCTACTTCTTACATGTTGAACTCAAATACCTGTACTTTCTACTTCTCACATGTTGAACACAAATACCTGTACTTTCTACTTCTCACATGTTGAACCCAAATACCTGTACTTTCTACTTCTTACATGTTGAACCCAAATACCTGTACTTTCTACTTCTCTCATGTTGAACTCAAATACTTGTACTTTCTACTTCTCTCATTTCCCAAACAGCTGGTTCCTTTAGTCTGAATGTGTGTTGGTGCGTGATCATTATTCTGTAGAGTCACTGCGTGCCTATTGGTTGGAACACGATCCGTGTATCCATCACTTCCTGGTCTTCTCTAAAGAAGAGGGACCAATGGAAACGTTGTCATGTTGCCGTTGGTCACCATGGAAACATTCATTAGCTAACAATGACATTATTGTTCTATTCATATAAAGGGAGGTCAGGTACTCTTTAAAACAGCTGCTAGCTATGGGTACTTTTTACTGAAGTACACTTCAAAGCCTCTTTACTTTGACTTGAGTAAAGAAGTTTAGTCAGTACTTCTACTTTCACCATCTTTAAACACGAGTATCTGAACTTCTACTTGAGTACAGGAAGTGTGTACTTTTGCCCTCTCTGGCTACATCTGCCATTTTCCAGAACAAAACAGAAGACTAATGAGGACACTGGATGCTGTACCTGCGGTGGTGGATTTGCCGACGCCACCTTTCCCTGAAGCCACCACGACGACCTGCTTGACCCCCGTGATGGGCTTCTGTTTGGGGAGACCTTTCGCCATCTGCTGCTTCTGCCTCTCCTGTAACGCCTTACTGTCCACCGCCCGCTGGGAGAGACACGCACAGGTACACGGTGAGAACAACACCAACAGGTACAGGTGTGTGTGTGAGTGTTAGTGAGAGGACAGACTGGAGCACAAAGGATGCTTCAGGCTGACTTTATTTAATCTCCATTAGATGGTAGCAGTTCATATTCTCTGTCAGAGCATGCTTGGAGTCCCAGAGGATGCTGTTGGAGAGGTTATTCGGTTGTTATGATTTGCTGACATGAAGATGAAAAGGCGTCTATTCCAGATCTGGTTAGGAAAACTAGACACTTGAATAATCAGTTTATATGTTAATACTTTAATTAACTGCTCATGTTGTATTGCTAATGTTAAAGTATCATTATGGGATGTTTGTTTAAAAAGGATTTGAGCAGCAGTGTAGTCAGGATGAATACAAACATAATACATAAACACTTCCGGTTGTAAATATGTTCTACAGCGTTACAATGAATGAACATATCAAAGTAAAAGTGCATGACTTCTAATTAACATGTGTCAAACAATACATTCAATCAAATAAAAATACACATTTGGTAACATTCAATCATATTTTTTTATTTTAAAAGCTTCCGGTCTTGTTCTTCGTGCTTTCTGTCTAGCTTGACGTTAGCATGTAGCCTTTAGCTAATGCAGCTAACTGAAACACATCGATATCATTGATGAGTAATCTTACCTGGCAGCGAGTGAACTGCACACAGCACGCAGGTCCCGGTTTTATCTCTGTCCCGGTTCGTAAAACGGTCAGTTTATTAGCGGATATTCTCAGAAAATGAGACAGTCGGCTGTAACTTAACTGAGACATGTTTAGCTGTTTAGATGCTACACAGCTAGCTAGCTTGGTGCGAGTCAAGCTTGCGGCAACTGCGCATGCGTGTTATGTGTGTAGTTTATTTCTTTGCTGATATTTTTATTAATATTGACTTTTTCAATGTTCATATACAATGAATGTACTTCTCTGTAGTTGATGATACTTGCATTATCAATCAATTAATCAGTTACGGAGTTGACAAATCTGATCTTCATTAAATAATCCATCTAATTTCTATATTATCTTAATCTTAATTTGATAATTTCACTATTGAAATGACATTCATACTTCAAACCGCTCTTTTTTAACTGCTGAATGTTTGCACAATATATATGTATCATCTATTATCTATTTGTCCTTTTACAAATAAAAGCTTGCATCTGATTTGTTTACTATTTTTACATTGTTTTGTGTCCAGGTAAAAGTGAATTTAATAGCGTTTAATATGGGCTTACTTAAAAAACAGATAACGTAAAAATATCGATATGATAAAATAACTAGGAGAGACGTCGAGAGAAAGAAGGTAATGAGAAATACAAAAACTGCAAAAAGAATGCGCAGCTTGGACCCGCTTTAGTGGACGTTTGCGCGGAAGCATGTTGCACGAGCTTCTGATGGTTTCTCGTTTCCATTCACTCGACACTTCTCTAGTTCTCTCAAGGCTATCATAATAATATAGTGTTGATATCCAGAGATGACGGAGGCACGCGCTGTTTCTGCTTCTGGAGGTCTCGCGCTGCTGCAGCAGTGTCTGCGGGCAAAACTGCAGGTGAAACCAGAAGAGGAGCAAGAAGAGGCTCAGTTTGTCCAGGTGAGCAGGTGACAGGTGCGTGTTGGGATGTTCTTCTGATTAGTTTAATTAATGCATGTGTAAAAGTAAAGGAAGGGAACATATGAGATAGCAAACAGGAAGCACATTCACCAAAGTCCCAGGGCAGAGAAGGTACTCAGATCTTCAGTAAGAGTATAAGTACTCAGATAGTACTTGAGTAAAAGTAGAAGTACTCAGATCTGGAGTAAAAGTAGAAGTACTCAGATCTTGTACTTGAGTAAAAGTAGAAGTACTCAGATCTTGAGTAAAAGTCGAAGTACTCAGATCTTGTACTTTTACATTACATTACATTGCATTTAGCTGACGCTTTTATCCAAAGCGACTTACAATAAGTACATTCGACCAGGAAGACACAACCTTGAAGAAAACAGAATCATATAAGAACATCAGGTTTCAAAGAGCCAATCGTTTCAAGTGCTACTCAACTGGCTTTAGATAAGTCAGTCCTTTGTTAGTATATAAGTGCTCTGTTAGCAGTTCTTTGTTAGTCATTCTATCGCTCGAAGTGGAGTCGAAAGAGATGAGTTTTCAGTCTGCGCCGGAAGGTGTGTGAGCTTTCTGTGGTCCTGATTTCAATGGGAGCTCATTCCACCATTTTGGAGCCAGGACAGCAAACCCACGTGTTTCTGCTGATGGGAACTTGGGTCCCCCTCGCAGCGAGGGTGCAGCGAGCCGTTTGGCTGATGCAGAGCGGAGTGCACGTGCTGGGGTGTACGGTGTAACCGTGTCCTGGATGTAGGAAGGGCCAGATCCATTCGCAGCATGGTACGCAAGCACCAGTGTCTTGAAGTGGATTCTAGCAGTTACCGGAAGCCAGTGGAGGGAGCGGAGGAGCGGAGTGGTGTGGAACATTCAGGAAGGTTGAAGACCAGACGAGCCGCTGCATTCTGGGTGAGCTGCAGAGGTCGGAGGGCACATGCAGGTAGACCAGCAGGAGGGAGGTGCAGTAGTCTAGGCGTGAGGTGACGAGAGCCTGGACCAGAACCTGCGTCGCTTTCTGGGTCAGCTGTGGGCGTATCGTACTTGAGTAAAAGTAGAAGTACTCAGATCTTGAGTAAAAGTAGAAGTACTCAGATATTGTACTTGAGTAAAAGTAGAAGTACTCTGATCTTGTGCTTGAGTAAAAGTAGAAGTAGTCTGATCTTGTACTTGAGTAAAAGTAGAAGTACTCAGATCTTGTGCTTGAGTAAAAGTAGAAGTACTCAGATCTTGTACTTGAGTAAAAGTAGAAGTACTCAGATCTTGAGTAAAAGTAGAAGTACTCAGATAGTACTGGAGTAAAAGTAGAAGTACTCAGATCTGGAGTAAAAGTAGAAGTACTCAGATCTTGTTCTTGAGTAAAAGTAGAAGTACTCAGATCTTTGTACTTGAGTACAAGTAGAAGTACTCAGATCTTGAGTAAAAGTAGAAGTACTCAGATTTGTACTTGAGTAAAAGTAGAAGTACTCAGATATTGTTCTTGAGTAAAAGTAGAAGTACTGAGATATTGTACTTGAGTAAAAGTAGAAGTACTGAGATATTGTACTTGAGTAAAAGTAGAAGTACTCAGATCTTGAGTAAAAGTAGAAGTACTCAGATCTTGTACTTGAGTAAAAGTAGAAGTACTCAGATCTTGTACTTGAGTAAAAGTAGAAGTACTCAGATCTTGTACTTGAGTAAAAGTAGAAGTACTCAGATCTTGTTCTTGAGTAAAAGTAGAAGTACTCAGATCTTGTACTTGAGTCAAAGTAGAAGTACTCGGATCTATTTCTTGAGTCAAAGTAGAAGTACTCAGATCTATTTCTTGAGTCAAAGTAGAAGTACTCGGATCTATTTCTTGAGTCAAAGTAGAAGTACTCAGATCTATTTCTTGAGTCAAAGTAGAAGTACTCAGATACAAAGACCAAAGTTTAAGGGCAGACAAACGATTTATTTTAAATTACATAAAGAAGGTTTTTAATTAGGATGCTTGCTACAGGCAGAGGTATAAAACAAGGAGATGAGAGAAAGTAAATATCCCTGCCGAATTCTGCATGAGCTAGAATAGATGATTTGGGCTGTGAATGGTTCGGGTGGTATTCCATAGCTAGAAAAACAAATACATAAACAAGTGTAAGTCGGTCCATTGTTGACATTAAACAGCTGTGTCTCCTCTCTCCAGGTCGACAGAGGAATGGTGATCTACATCTGCTTCTTTAAAGGAGCCACGGACGACATCCTGCCCAAAATGGGTCGGTGACATTTTTAACCTTTGACCCACATATGACACGAACATCATGCTTTATATTTGGTTCATTAGGCGCGTTCACACCGCAGTACTTTCCCCACAAAGGTTCATCAGAACTCTTTAGTTCTCATGCACTAAGTACAGATCGCGTTCACACCGGAATAAGTCCCTGAGGGAGGATTAGTCAAATGAAGCCACTGACGGTTCTGGTTCTTCTGGTGGTTCTTCTGGTGGTTCTTCTTCTTCTTCTTCTTCTTCTTCTTCTTCTTCTTCTTCTTCTTCTTCTTCTTCTTCTTCTTCTTCTTCTTCTTCTTCTTCTTCTTCTTCAAATTCTTCAAATTCTTCTTCAAATTCTTCAAATTCTTCTTCAAATTCTTCAAATTCTTCTTCTTCTTCTTCAAATTCTTCAAATTCTTCAAATTCTTCAAATTCTTCTTCTTCTTCAAATTCTTCTTCTTCAAATTCTTCTGCTTTGGGTTTACTGGCAGGCCGCAAACCACTTAAAGGCGTATACTGCCGCCCGGAGTCCCCGGCCGGAAGTCCCCGGAGTTGGGGAAGGCTTCAGTAGCAGCTGCTGGGAGTCCCAGCAGCTGCTACTGAAGCCTTCCGAGTAAATCGCCAGAACGCCGACACCTCCTCATCTCCACCGCTCCCATGTTTTATTTTGTGTTGCCATAAGTTAGTCTCTCTGCGTTTCTGCGCTGGGCTAATGCTAATGCTAATAATGCTAATAATGCTAATGCGAGCAAATAAAATGGCGGCTTCACAAAAGTTATTGGGAGTTTTACGGGGCGTGGTTTGCAATCCGCCCAGCCAATCAGACATAGGAACCTTTTTCTCCCACGAAAGTCCCTGCTCTCTAGCTGGGACGGAAAAGGGGGTGAAAAGGTTCTGGTGGACTCATTTTAGTTCCGGCTCTTTTTGGTGTGAACGCAACATTTCGGAACTAAAGTGGGAAAGGTACGGCGGTGTGAACGCGCCTAATGTGCTTCATTATCTCATTCACATTGCACCACATGTCACCTGTGAGACGCTTTTTCCCAAAGCCACTCACACAGCCTCCCATCTCTGCACATCTGTATTTAGAACTGATATTATTCATATTTTTCTGCACGTTTTCTATTGATGGTCGACTTGTTTTTGTATCTTTTCTATTATACTGATTGTTATGCACCTAGATACCACGGAAAAGTCAGTCTACGTGAACATCTAATTGGTTAAAACCCTGATTCAGATTCTAACCCTTCCTGCTCTGCACTCCCCCCCCCCCCCCCCCCCCAGTGTCCTCCCTCCTGAATCTGCGTCTGTGTGAGTCCGACTCGGGGAAGATGGTGTCGGTGCTGGACCTCCCCGGCAGCGTGCTGATCGTCCCTCAGGCCACGCTGGGAGGAAAGGTCAAAGGTCGAGCCATGCAGTACCACAACAACATCGGCAAAGAGGACGGGAAGCGACTGTACGACGCCTTCGTGTCTCTGTGTGAGAAGGAAGTGACTTCAGAGGAAGTGACGGTGAAACACGGGACGTACGGAAACAGACAAGTGCTGAACATGGACACAAACGGACCGTACACTCACCTGATGGACTTCTGAGGACATGAAGCTTTGATGGTGACAGAGTTAGTGTCTGAGTATCTACCGACAGGCTGGAACCAGTGGATGAGACGATGTGGGTCGAGAGCGGCACAATAACTTCATCAGAAGAAATAAGTGCGACTATTTTGTATATTGAGCAAATTGATGCAGAAAAATTGCATACAATGCTCAAATATGGACTTTCCCTGCTTGTCTCTGTTTGATGTTATAGTAAAAATGATATAATGACTTGGAGAAACTTGAATGGACATTTCACTGTTTTCTGCCATGTTTTAGGGCAGGGGTTCCCAACCTTTTTTCCCACGAGCCCCCCCAAATGACTCCTGTTGGAGTGACTTTGATGGTTATTGGACTCAGGATTAATTAATTTGGATTCCTGCTGTATGAAGAAATTATAGCAGTAATATTAAACAGTAATAATACAGTGAACTATTAACACTATAAATATTATTGTTTGCCGTCATCTGACCGTCAGATGACGAGGCTCCATTAAAAATAAACCTATTTTTCCTGAATTACTGAGTTTAGGCACGTTAATAAAGTTTTAATGAAGTTGACTACAGCATATTCATATTTGTTAGTGCTTTCATGTTGATTCGGCGAACATATGATAGCCTACTACATTAAATGATAGTGAAGATGATTAAATTATGATTAAAAATCGGTAGTCAGAGCCGGGCTGCATTTCCTCCCGTCGGATGTGACACAAAAACAAACCGATTATTTTTGTATTTGTAAACTCACATGGATTAAACCACATTTATTTCCTTAAATAGAAACGAAATACTATTTTTTTCAATAATTAAATGTATCTTATTCAATGCAGAATATGCAATTACCTTTTGTTTAAATTCCCAGCCTTCCTTTGTCTTGTGTCAGTTTGTCTTGTCCTGTCTCCATGCCAGTCGCCTGCTTACCAGCGATTTCATATCTTGCCTCAAGCCTGATTCATCCTCCTTTTTTATTTGTTTTATTTTGTCACTTTTGTTTTCATTACGTAGTACAGGTACTATGTAACGAAACGGTTTCTCTGCATTTGACCCATCCTAGTGTTAGGATTTGCCATTATGAACGGCTCCCAGGGAGCAGTGTAGGGAACGGTGCCTTGCTCAGGGACACCTTGGTAGCACTTGGTCTTGCCGGGACTTGAACTGGTGACCTTCCAGTTGCCAAGCCAAGTCCCTATGGACTTCGCCACCTCCTGAAACTCTCTGTAAGTTGTGTTCCTCACGTTGTCAGCGATTTTCGTTGTGGCTTTTTGGAGCCTTTTTGTCACATCGTTAAGAGTGTCGATCATTTTTTGTGTACATATTTTGGAAATAAAGTATATTACTTATACTTTACCTCTGTCTCCCGGGTTGTGCATTTGAGTCCTTTTCCTTGTGTATCCAAGTTCGTGACACACAGTATGTGGAAAATATGAAAACAGCATGTTGAAAAATACTATTATGTTAAAATAACATGAAAGAAGTCACAGCAAAGCATCTAAAAAACATTTTTAAAACGTCAGGTTATTAAAGTCTTAAGGACTGCATTGTCTCACTGAAACAGCCTTAAAATCCCTAACTTGCCAATTAGAGTTGGATTACTAAAGAACATCTACTCAGAAAAAGTACGTAATTTTTTTTCCAGTTGCAAAGTTTTGCATAGATTAAAGTGTAACTGAAAGTATCTTAGTAACACAAAACCGCAACAATCAGTAAAGTTATCTTAAGACTGCAATGTTTCACTGACAAAGTGTTAAAAATCACAAAAAAATGCCATCTAGAGTAACTGTGTGTGTGTGTGTGTGTGTGTGTGTGTGTGTGTGTGTGTGTGTGTGTGTGTGTGTGTGTGTGTGTGTGTGTGTGTGTGTGTGTGTGTGTGTGTGTGTGTGTGTGTGTGTGTGTGTGTGTGTGTGGAGACAATGGGAGACACTGTTCTCTCAAAACATTGATAAGAGTAAAGGGGTAAACTGTGACATTTAAAGAAACGATTTTCACCAACACTGGTACTTTATATTTCTCCCAGATGTAAAGTTTTACTTACATCAAAGTGTAACTTGGGTGGAGCCCCGATGTATACGCGCACTGTCGTCCAACAACATCATTCCACCCTACTGCCCCTGACCGGCTTTTCTGGTCAGCAGCTGCTGCCCCACATTCTCCTTTAACCCGGTTGTGACCGAGGAGAAGTCTGGGCTGCGGCTGACAGAGCACCCCCTGCTGCGCCCATAGGCAGATGAACCCCCAGCCCCGTATGGGCCCACTGTGCGCCTACCTCTCTGAGTCCCTAAGGATCACAGGGAGAGTGCAAGTGCCCATGCCCCACACTCAAACACTGACCCCGTGCAGAGTGTGGAGGCCTACCCCCCTCCTGCCGAGAGGCAGAGGCAGCTTCCCTTCTCTGCGTCAACAGCTTTCTCTGGACGTCCGAAACCTTTTATCCTCTGGCCCAGGCTGCTCCGCTGGTTTTCAACAGTCAAGTTATTCTGGGTTTTGGCCTGTATTCAGTGTTTTGCCCAAACTTTAGAGGCTGGAGGGCAACAGAGGACGCTTGGACAACTCTGATTCTTTCTTTTTGTCTTTATTTTCTGCTCAGCAGTTATTTATAAGACACTTTTCATCAGATTCTCATCAGGTTGAAAACCTTCAAACACTCTTTCAAACGTCTTATCTCTGCTTCAGTTGTTGCCCGCTCGCTGAAGAGAAGGGATGATAGTCAGGAGGCGAGGCCTCCTTTTATACGGTGAGATGCGCGCGCATTCAGGTAGGCCCGCCCCAAGGCCGGCTACGTCTATAGAAATCTCATTAGGTGAATGCTTGCAAAGAGGGTAGTACCCATAGAGTCCAGTAGAGGGCGGAGCCTGTGAGAGATATAACAGCCATAGTTTCACTGCCTTAAAATCACAAACTGCCATTTAGAGTCACAGTTTGTGTGTGTGTGTGTGTGTGTGTGTGTGTGTGTGTGTGTGTGTGTGTGTGTGTGTGTGTGTGTGTGTGTGTGTGTGTGTGTGTGTGTGTGGTGTGTGTGTGTGTGTGTGTGTGTGTGTGTGTGTGTGTGTGTGTGTGTGTGTGTGTGTGTGTGTGTGTGTGTGTGTGTGTTTGTGTCTTGCATGTGTTTTGTGTGTGGGAGACACTGTTATCTCAAAAACATTGATAAGAGTAAAGGGTTAACCTGGGACTTATTACCCCCCCCCCCCTTACCGTTCTCTGTCATGTTCAGGTCTGCACGCTTCACTTTACACTTCATTGCTACAGAATCTTATCTGTTTTATTGAGAGAAAATACTTCCTCTACCCCCTATAGCTGCCTGCTTTACATGCTATTGTAACTAAGTTAAACTTAAAAACAAACACTGTGTGTGAGAACAACCCTGAGGTGACAAAAGCCTGTTATCTCAAAAACCTTTGTTAGGAGTATACAGTAGGGTGTGTCAATTATTCTTATCCTTACTGCGAGAAAGGAACTAGATTATCTGAAAAGATGACTGCAGCAGGATGGGAGGGACAGCATGGGTGGAGGAAGAAAAAAAAGGAAGGGGGAGAAGGGAATTATTATTATTTTTTTTAAATAGCAAAGATTACTCTTTTAACCCCATATTAACAGCAAAGGGTCAAAGTATTATTACCTATACAACTTCAAAAATACATACTTAACCCGTTAAGCCCGAGAGACCCCGGTTCCGGGGCCCTCCCGCAACATCTTGCAGGAAGCAGTGTCTGAGGGCATGTTCATTTAATAAACTATGAATGTTTTATATCCATGTAACGGGAAGAAACTCATCTAACTGATCATTATTTTTTATTTAAAAAAAAAAAAACCACAATGCTAACGCTGAGCCTCTGAATTAGCAACGAGCGGAAAATGCTAACAGATCTACTGCACCGAAACTCACTCATAAAACCTTATTATGTATCCATTCTGCACATCCAACCCATCGATCTGATCGTGAGATGACACAGAATCGATGGGTACAGACATTATCACTCAATGATACGAACTCGCGACTTTTTAAACAAAAACAGACATCAAAACATGTGGCACTAGGTAGCTAAAAATGCTAACATGGCTCACCTGTGTCGTTGTCTGGTCGAAAGTGGCCTTCAATGGCATTAAAACGATAAAAACGATGCTGAAGTTAATCCAATGTGTCTGTGTCACTTTGAATGATTTCTGATAATCCATGAGCAATAAACCTGCTTTTCCGTTTCCAGATTTCAGAGCTAGAGATAGCTTCACTCTGATGCAAAACTGTGTGCACGAAGCCCCCACTTTTTTGTTTGACCAATTTGTGTGTGTGGGGAAATCCCCCTTCGATTCTATTGGCTCTAACGGTCAGAAAGAGATGTCAATCACCAAAATCGACAAAGGGGGGCCAGAGATATGGAAAATCCACCCAAATCACCCCGGAAGTGTTTTGTTTTTGCTAGATATCTCTATAACGGTCAGATTTCACTTGTTTTGCATCAATCTTGATACAGGGTACTTATGATATGTTGTACTTTGGATTCCTAAGGCTTTTAGTCTACCTTACCATCATCCAAGGTTAGTTTTCACTATAAGTACAACATATTCTTTGGACGGTGTAAGGTTTCAGCGTTAGAGTTCTATTAGTTTATTGTTTTGTGTTTATTCTTGTGGCCTTGCATTTTATTTCGATGTTGGCTCTGTCCTCTCTTTTCAGGTGTCTACACTTCCTGTCGTTGTGTGTCACCTGCCAGCTTGATTGTGGTCTCCTGTTCTTGATTGTTTTCACCTGTGCCCCATTAACCATTGTGTGTACCGTGTTTCCCCAGGATGGAGTCATAGCAGCGGTGCTAAGGCACGTGGGCCCAGCATAATGTGAGCGTGGAGCGCGTGGAATTTTTTGGTGTGTGCACGTGCGAAGTGCGCCCCGCCAATTTGTTTCTATGTGTCAGCACAAGAAAGGCTCTTGAGGTCTAGTACCAGGGCCGGTTCTAGCCAATTTGCTGCCCTAGGCGAGATTTTATATATAAAGAATAAATGAAAAATCTCTACAAAAGGCAAATACACTACAAAAACAGAAACTTATTGACATAGTTCATATACTTCAAAATAGCTTCAAATGTATTCATTATTGTATGAACATATTTGAATTGGAGGGTGGTCACATCCTCTAGGGGGGTCCGGGGGTATGCCCCCCCGGGAAGATTTGTTTTGAACATTTTAAAGTAAAAGCTTCAATCTGGTGCACTTTGAGCACACAATTACTAGAGACCTGATCTAGGGGAACTCTAAAACACCCATATGAAAAAGATCGGTTTACATTTTAATAATCAAATAAGTATATGAACATAACCAATAATCTACCATAGCCAATAACAAATAAATGTAGCTTATTTGATTTGTGTTGTTCATTCATATCTTATTTGACCTAGTTAACTTATTTTACTTAATTTATTTATTTATGCATATTTTTGTATCTCTCCAACTTTAAACGATATTTTTGGATTACTGTCCTATAGTATACATTGGAATGATTTCAAACCTGTTTTTATTTATCCTAATAATTATAAAGGAGTGCCTTGGAAATATGTGTTTACATAATTTGTGGTCAAAACGTTTGAGACCCACTGAGATAACTTAGACTAAAATTAACTTATCTAAACACTCAGAGAGTCCTTTACCTCACTGAGCCTCTCAGTCTGACAGGAGAGCTCTCCTCCACCCTGGTTGTAGAAACATCTACTTCTTATATCCGTTAGCGCTACGAGCACTAGATTCTAATAACAACAGCGCTGGTACCGGTGCGCCCTCTCTCGCTGGCTCCCACGCTCGCACTTTGGCTGTGAGCTGCGGGCGCCTGATAAGCCAACATCCCCAGCTTCGTGGAGTAATCCACGAAGCTTTTTGTGAAGCATGTACCGAGGCTTGTATGGTTTTGGGCCAGTGAGGTCATCGATGACAAACGAAGCCTCGCTGCCTGTCGATACGTGACTGCTTCACGAAGCGATTCAGATCGGTTGAATCGTTGAACCACAACTCTCATAATACCCATGGATGTATAATAAGAACATATTACCCCTCCTGTACCCGGGCCCGGGGACACGATGGAATCAAGAGAGCTCAGACCCTCACTCATATAGAGGTCGGAACATGTCAATAAGTATAAATGGATGCAAGCATAAATAAATGTAGGAATAAAAACATAAACAAATACATGAATAAATACAGGAATACATATGTTAGTGTGTTCAGGGAGATTCAGCGTGTGTGCTGTGGCTCAGCTGGAAAGCAGTTGACTCCTGACCGCAGGGTCCCTGGTTCAACGACTGCACAATACGTATTTGTTGTTGTTTATTAAAGCTACAGCTAAATGAGATAATGTAGTTAATAAATGTATTCTTTGATGTGTTTTAACCGCCTTTATCAGGCTACAACATGGTTACGTTTACGAATATTAGTAAGGAATACAAATCCCTCTTTGCAATGTTTACCAGCCTCCTTAGGCTTTTCAATCACAATCATTAAACTGGAATAAATACAATATTGTTAACATGAAAATATGATTTAATGTTCGTTGTTTAGAGTTATTCTAAGGCTTTACTCATTGGGAACTCGGTATGAGAGAGAGCACACTGTTGAGATGTCCAATCTGCCTGTTTTACACACTTTGACCAGCAGGGAGTTTGTGTTCAGATGAAGCCCATGATGAAGCCTCATGAGATGAAGCCTTTTGCGAACCAATTGGCTGGAAAGCTTCATAAGGCTTCATAAGGCTTCATCTCGCCATCACTAGGTGTGGCTTCAGGCCGGGTAATATGGCACTTTATTAGCGTGATTGCACAGTATATGTTGTCTGTGGCTGATGATTGTGTGCACCTGGTGTCCTGTGGTGGCTCCTCCCCCCTCACCTGTGTCTTGTTGTGATGATTGGAGTGTGTGTATGTAGGCTCTGTTGCCCTGTCTGTTGAGGGGGCTGGGTGTGTGTGAGAGATCCTTGTGGCTGCAGGATGTGGACAGGGAGAACAGCAGGATTGAGGCTGTGAACTTTGTGCCCATGTTTTTAGACGTTCTGCCTCCGCCTCCTTGCTTGGTCTGGGCCGCTCAACGGTCAGCGTCACATTTGGTGTCAGAAGTGGGATTTGACCAAGTAAGGAGGTGAATATTACGAGAGGGAAGAAGAGGGACCAAAGAGAGGAACCGCGGCTTGGGGTGGCTGTGCCTGGAACGGACCAGGGGGCCACGGCTGTTGAGGCAGCAGGAGACGAGAGACAAGCAGCAGGAGACGAGAGACAAGCAGCAGGAGACGAGAGACAAGCAGGAGGAGACGAGAGACAAGCAGCAGGAGACGAGAGACAAGCAGGAGGAGACGAGAGACAAGCAGCAGGAGACGAGACACAAGCAGGAGGAGCAGCGTTTGCAGGTCGAGGAGGCGGACCCGGACCCACGAGGAGTCGACAGAGCCCGGGTCGTGCTGGAGGCGGACCGGCGCGTTGCAGCGGGACAGGACAGCTTCCGGATGGGCGGCGTTGAGGCCGGGTGGCTGGCTGGTTGTCCCGAGGCCGAGACTGTAGAGACACTGTGCTTCCGGGGGAGAGGGGGAAGGAAATGTGACGAAGGTAAATCACTGTTTTATCAGGTACTTCATCTCATTTTGACACATAGTGTGGTCTCCACACAAGCACGAAAGATCTCAGGAAGTGGCCGAACCTTGCCCCTATCCAAGTCATTACTGAGGATGTAATCAACACCTTTAATGGCCAAGGCAGGGAGGACAGCTACTTTAAAGATTCCTTTGACATGAGATTAGTGAATATAAACGTTGTGCAAAGGGGCAGCTTGAACAACAGCACTTGATCCACATGATGATCTGGACGTTAAAGGTAAGATGCCTTCACTAATAACAGACTGAGAACCTCCTGTGTCCCTAAGTACCTGTACTGGCAGCTGGTCTTTAGGATCCCCTGTTAAAAAAACAAAAAAAAGGACCTTCCCAGAACAAATGACTAAATCTTCTAAAATGGGTAAATTAATAATCTTTTTTCTCAAAGCAATGATAAAGCTGTGAGCTGGATGTAGAAGAGTCCAAATCAGTATAGATCTTTTAAAAAAAAGAAGTAAATTCAGATAGTAATAGTAAAACAATTGAAATTATGCAAAAAGAGAGATTTAGAAAAAGAAACCCACGTCTGGGGCAGGGTTTCCGTTAGCCGGTAATTACCGGTTTTTAGCTGGTAACATTTATTAAAAACCGGTAAATTCAAAACCTGTCAAAATGTCTGGTAATAATTAGGGAGGCTCCGATCGATCGGCCGTCGGTCATTATCGGCCGATCGTCACTCTTAATAGTTTGATCGGTGCTCTCTATGAAGGCCGATCAGGAGAGCTGGATCTGATCCATATGGACATAAACGCGAGTGAAGTGTAACCGGACCCGAGAGATCAGATCAGCTGCTGAGTCTGACCGAGACACGCAGCTCTGCATGATCACCTGAAGCCCCGCCCTCTGTTTAGCGAGCTGAGAGAGAGAGAGAGAGAGAGAGAGAGAGAGACTTCTGAATAATGTACGTTATCTACTACAAGTAGTTTGTTTGAATGTAATAATGTTGTTTGTGGAATAATTTGTTGAAAAATGAATCTGAATTTTTCGATCTGTTACGATTATAAACTGAACGTGAACTGAGTTTTAAACTGAAGCATATCTGCTCATAGTCCGGTGATTACCTGCTAACGGGAACTCTGCTACACAACTCTTATTATTATTGAAATATGACACACGGTAAGTTTCAAATTAGTCCGGTAAAATAAATTCTGCCCGGACATTTGACCGGTGAGAAAAAATCCTAGCGGAAACCCTGGTCTGGGGTCAGTTGGGTGCATTTTCCAAATCTCTGGCCCCCCTTGGTAGATTTTGATGATTGACACCTGTTTTGAACCGTTAGAGCCAATAGAATTGAGGGGAAGTTCCTAAAATCCATGTAAACATTACCCATTGGTGAATGCCCAAAACCGGAGGCTGTCATACACTCTGTAGCTAGTGTGATGTGGGTGTGCCTGCATGGGCACTGATTGATTGGACTTCGAACAGGTGTGTTAATCAGCGGAGAGACTCACAGCGGAGAGCAGGGCCGGACTGGGACAATTACGGAGCCGACACACGGCGGCGTGCGCTGCCGCTTGGCGGTGGGCGTGTCTTGAGCTTGGGGAGTCAACGCGAGCAACACGACCAACAACCAATCACATGAATGTCCCGCCCCGGACATACAAAGCAAAGCATTCATGCTACATCCATGCTGGCTAAATACTAGAGAGGCTTCTCAATACTCAAATTTCCCCTCCTCGACTCCTCGACTCCTCGGTCCTCCGGTAGTGACCCGGAAATGAATTTCAGCGCGCCATTTTGAAGGACGTCTCATTTCTCTAAATGCACACCGAGGACCGAGGATCGAGCGTCGAGGAGGCTCTCTGGAGGAGCTATAACCGAGGATACACTGATGGTTCCTCCACGGCTCCTCCGCGGATGCATTTCCGGGAACGGTGGAGGCGTGACGCACGGCCGGACTTATCTCAGCCAATGACAGCTCTGCATGCATCCCCTGGATATTATTTTAGAACCTGCTCTCATCGCAACGCGATGTTTACAGTGAGAACAGCTGTGAGGCCCGTGCAGAAAGCAGAGCAGTGTGTAAAATAAATATCACTCAGTATAACAGGCCTACTCTCTTTATTTGCTTTAGTTTAGTAGATATCTACAAACAAAGAGTCGATATTTTTCTAAAACCATTTAGTGCTTCACATAATAAAATACACAACGGCTGTAGCCTGATTATGCTTTAGGAGCTGTAGGTGTGTGTGGTACAGTGTGTGTGTGTGTGGTAGGTTACAGTGTGTAGGTGCGTGTTGTACAGTGTGTCGGTGTGTGTTGTACAGTGCGCAGATGCGGCGGACAGACAGGTCTCCGTTGGTTTGGTGTCCTCTGCTTACTTTTAATACTTGCAAATACAACTTTTGGCCCGTAATTTCAATTCCCCATTTCAGCGACCAGAGAGAGGGGGGGGGGATATATCCAGTCTCTGATTGTGTTACGTTATTATGAGAGTGCTCTCATACTTTAAATTGCATATATTTATATACATATATTTGTGTGTGTGTGTGTGTCCGCATCTGTAGCCTGGTATTGCCTCATTATACCGCACTCTCAATGAATTCAAATAAAATATGTGGGGGAACAATGTTCAGCTGATCCAGCAGAGATTATAATATATGACAAAACACTCACAGCTGATGCAGCTGTTGCCACGTAATAATGAACGGACGTCGCTTTAACATGACCGCTCAGAGGAGAGGAGTTCTCATTTCTTTAAACGTCTGCTGCTTCCCCTCCTCTTGTTACAAACACCTCTCTCCTCGGTTCCCCTCCTCGGTCCTCCGCTCGCATCTCCTGTGGGCGGGTCTAAGTATCGAGGAGGGGAGTCGAGGAGGGGAAATTTGAGTATTGAGAAGCCTCTTAGGCTTGTTTGAGACACATTGCGGCTCGCCTCGAAAGTAGACGAGAGTAGCCGATCGCAGCCGGGGGAGGTGTCAAAAAGCTCGCCTGAAGTCGGACAGCTCCTAGTCGGCTTCTTCTTCTTCATCTTCTTCTTTGCATTCTTCTTCTTCTTCTTCTCGGTTTTTTGGCGGATTTGCAAACAACTTGAAGGTGCATACCGCCACCTCCGGAGTCGGCTTGACTCGGTTTGCATTTATAAAGAATGCACACGTGTTTAATCGTTAATGTCAGATATGTACTCAGTAAATACATTTGTTCCTGCTCAAGATTAGATTCAACTTTATTGTTATTGCACAGATTACAGGTACTGAGACAACGAAATGCAGTTTAACTTCTGACCAGGTGCAGCAAGCAGTGAAGTGGAAAGTAATGTACACAATCTACAGAATAACATATAGAATGAATTGAATGATGAATAAACAGTGGGGGGTATGCATACACTAGATATCAGCCTGAGAGCAGTATGAACAGTGTGTATTAATACACTAGATATCAGCCTGAGAGCAGTATGAACAGTGTGTATGAATACACAGATATCAGCCTGTGAGCAGTATGAACAGTGTGTATTAATACACTAGATATCAGCCTGAGAGCAGTATGAACAGTGTGTATTAATACACTAGATATCAGCCTGTGAGCAGTATGAACAGTGTGTATTAATACACTAGATATCAGCCTGAGAGCAGTATGAACAGTGTGTATTAATACACTAGATATCAGCCTGAGAGCAGTATGAACAGTGTGTATTAATACACTAGATATCAGCCTGTGAGCAGTATGAACAGTGTGTATTAATACACTAGATATCAGCCTGAGAGCAGTATGAACAGTGTGTATTAATACACTAGATATCAGCCTGTGAGCAGTATGAACAGTGTGTATTAATACACTAGATATCAGCCTGAGAGCAGTATGAACAGTGTGTATTAATACACTAGATATCAGCCTGTGAGCAGTATGAACAGTGTGTATTAATACACTAGATATCAGCCTGTGAGCAGTATGAACAGTGTGTATTAATACACTAGATATCAGCCTGAGAGCAGTATGAACAGTGTGTATGAATACACTAGATATCAGCCTGAGAGCAGTATGAACAGTGTGTATTAATACACTAGATATCAGCCTGTGAGCAGTATGAACAGTGTGTATGAATACACTAGATATCAGCCTGAGAGCAGTATGAACAGTGTGTATTAATACACTAGATATCAGCCTGTGAGCAGTATGAACAGTGTGTATTAATACACTAGATATCAGCCTGTGAGCAGTATGAACAGTGTGTATTAATACACTAGATATCAGCCTGTGAGCAGTATGAACAGTGTGTATTAATACACTAGATATCAGCCTGAGAGCAGTATGAACAGTGTGTATGAATACACTAGATATCAGCCTGTGAGCAGTATGAACAGTGTGTATTAATACACTAGATATCAGCCTGAGAGCAGTATGAACAGTGTGTATTAATACACTAGATATCAGCCTGAGAGCAGTATGAACAGTGTGTATTAATACACTAGATATCAGCCTGAGAGCAGTATGAACAGTGTGTATTAATACACTAGATATCAGCCTGAGAGCAGTATGAACAGTGTGTATGAATACACTAGATATCAGCCTGTGAGCAGTATGAACAGTGTGTATTAATACACAGATATCAGCCTGTGAGCAGTATGAACAGTGTGTATTAATACACAGATATCAGCCTGTGAGCAGTATGAACAGTGTGTATTAATACACTAGATATCAGCCTGAGAGCAGTATGAACAGTGTGTATGAATACACTAGATATCAGCCTGTGAGCAGTATGAACAGTGTGTATTAATACACTAGATATCAGCCTGAGAGCAGTATGAACAGTGTGTATTAATACACTAGATATCAGCCTGAGAGCAGTATGAACAGTGTGTATTAATACACTAGATATCAGCCTGAGAGCAGTATGAACAGTGTGTATTAATACACTAGATATCAGCCTGAGAGCAGTATGAACAGTGTGTATTAATACACTAGATATCAGCCTGAGAGCAGTATGAACAGTGTGTATTAATACACTATATATCAGCCTGAGAGCAGTATGAACAGTGTGTATTAATACACTAGATATCAGCCTGAGAGCAGTATGAACAGTGTGTATTAATACACTAGATATCAGCCTGAGAGCAGTATGAACAGTGTGTATTAATACACTAGATATCAGCCTGAGAGCAGTATGAACAGTGTGTATTAATACACTAGATATCAGCCTGAGAGCAGTATGAACAGTGTGTATTAATACACTAGATATCAGCCTGAGAGCAGTATGAACAGTGTGTATTAATACACTAGATATCAGCCTGAGAGCAGTATGAACAGTGTGTATTAATACACTAGATATCAGCCTGTGAGCAGTATGAACAGTGTGTATTAATACACTAGATATCAGCCTGAGAGCAGTATGAACAGTGTGTATTAATACACTAGATATCAGCCTGTGAGCAGTATGAACAGTGTGTATTAATACACTAGATATCAGCCTGAGAGCAGTATGAACAGTGTATATTAATACACTAGATATCAGCCTGTGAGCAGTATGAACAGTGTATATTAATACACTAGATATCAGCCTGAGAGCAGTATGAACAGTGTGTATTAATACACTAGATATCAGCCTGAGAGCAGTATGAACAGTGTGTATTAATACACTAGATATCAGCCTGAGAGCAGTATGAACAGTGTGTATTAATACACTAGATATCAGCCTGAGAGCAGTATGAACAGTGTGTATTAATACACTAGATATCAGCCTGAGAGCAGTATGAACAGTGTGTATTAATACACTAGATATCAGCCTGAGAGCAGTATGAACAGTGTGTATTAATACACTAGATATCAGCCTGAGAGCAGTATGAACAGTGTGTATTAATACACTAGATATCAGCCTGAGAGCAGTATGAACAGTGTGTATTAATACACTAGATATCAGCCTGTGAGCAGTATGAACAGTGTGTATTAATACACTAGATATCAGCCTGAGAGCAGTATGAACAGTGTGTATTAATACACTAGATATCAGCCTGTAGAGCAGTATGAACAGTGTGTATTAATACACTAGATATCAGCCTGAGAGCAGTATGAACAGTGTATATTAATACACTAGATATCAGCCTGAGAGCAGTATGAACAGTGTGTATTAATACACTAGATATCAGCCTGTGAGCAGTATGAACAGTGTGTATTAATACACTAGATATCAGCCTGAGAGCAGTATGAACAGTGTATATTAATACACTAGATATCAGCCTGAGAGCAGTATGAACAGTGTGTATTAATACACTAGATATCAGCCTGAGAGCGGTATGAACAGTGTGTATTAATACACTAGATATCAGCCTGTGAGCAGTATGAACAGTGTGTATTAATACACTAGATATCAGCCTGAGAGCAGTATGAACAGTGTGTATGAATATGCTAAGATATATAAAGTATGAAACGGTAAGCAGTATAGTATAAAATATATAGATATTAATGTCATGATGATAAACATTGTGGAACAATGATGAAAAATGGGAATGGATGTGGCGACTCGTAAAACTGACACAAAACAACAACAAACTTTTGCCAGCCAATGGGAGAGCTTCATCAGCAGCACGTGGTAAAACCCACCAATGAGCGCTCAGCTCGAGATACCAGCGAGCCGTTTCCCATCAAGCATTTCGCTTCCGCAGCTCGTGGAGAGCAACTGCGTCAACTCGCCTCGCCTCGCTCTCAAGGCTGCGGGCGTCTTTGTCCCGCGAGATTTCAAAGTCTCATGTGGGCGAGCCTCCAGAGCAAGTCGGACAAAATGACTAACCATCATGCAACGCACTAGCAAGACGTTGATCGCAACTGCGCAGGTCTTGCTAGTCTCAAACAAGCCTACTGTCTGCCTGCTAGCTGTCCATTCAAACGAAGTGCACTGGATATAAACTCCCCAAACAGGCGAAGACCTACCACCCTCCCCCCACGGCCTCTGCCCCCCCCCCATGCCTGGCTCCTCCGGTTTGTATCCCTGTATGTGAAGAGGGACTGGTCATAGAGTACCGGGTGATTCTCTACCGCCACGATCATTTTCTCCTCCTTCTGTTGACATATGGGAAATAACTGCGGTCTGGCTCTCCCAACATACACGCGGTTTGATTGGCTACTGCTTGTACTGTCAGATTTACATACAAGGGATTTGATTGGCTGACGCCTCCGTCGAGGCGGCAAAAGTAGAACATATGGAGATGGGTTACTATTTAAACAAATGGGCAAATCTATTTAGGAACCTATCCATGTGAACATATTTTAAGTGAGGGTGGACCTCAAATCCTATAGGGGGGTCCGGGGGCATGCTCCCCCGGCAAGATTTTTTTTTTAAATGTTGGACTTAAATGCATCAATCTGGTTCACTTTGAGGGGGAAATAAAGAGACTACACCCACATGAAACAGAACTGTATACATTTAAATAATCATAAGAACATAAGAACATGGCCATAACCAATAACATCCCATATCCAATATGAAAAAACATTGAAACTTGTTTATTTATTTGTTTTTGGTTCATTTATAGTTGTGAGTGTGTCTGTGCTCCTGAATCAGTCTCACCTGTCTCCCTCCTCTCCCCCTGCTCCTCTCCGTCCTCTCCCGTCTCCCCCCTCTCCCCCTGCTCCTCTTTGAGGCAGCAGCAAAGACTAGTTTTAGCTCTCAACAAGTTTATCTTACATTTTTTCACCTAGTTAACGTTTTTTTATTATTATTCATGCATATTTTGCTCATCGTTTCTGATAGAACGAATGATAGGTTTGTTCTTCTCATTCACAGAAAGTACAAGAATATTCACGATTAGATGAAAATATTTTCAGTGTCTTTATTTCAGGATATAATATGAGACGGCATTTGTTTCCAACAAGCCACACTTCCACGTAATGCATGTCTCCATAAAGTGAAACCTGTGTTAAGGTTACTACATGTCATGATCAGAAAATGTGCTCTCATCTCTTGTAAATCAGCTGCCTTAACTAAACAAGGCAAAATAAAGGAAACGTGATGAACACTGATTGGTTTAGATTCTCTGTCACTCACTGCAGGAGAAAGTTTAATTGGCCACTTCAGTGGGTGTCTAAGGCGGAACTCTTTAAATGTGAACCCATACAACAGCGCAGCAAAGAAGTTCAACTTTTTGTTGCAGCTGCATCATACGGTAAGGCATATATTTCAAATGAATGTTTAATACAATTAATTGTTTCTGACTCTTAGAGTTGCAACCGTTTACTTTACAGTCAATATGTGTGACTAATAGACATTACATTACATTACATTGCATTTAGCTGACGCTTTTATCCAAAGCGACTTACAATAAGTACATTCGACCAGGAAGACACAACCTTGAAGAAAACAGAATCATAAAGAACATCAGGTTTCAAAGAGCCAATCGTTTCAAGTGCTACTCAACTGGCTTTAGATAAGTCAGTCCTTTGTTAGTATATAAGTGCTCTGTTAGCAGTTCTTTGTTAGTCATTCTATCGCTCGAAGTGGAGTCGAAAGAGATGAGTTTTCAGTCTGGAAGGTGTGTGAGCTTTCTGCGGTCCTGATGTCAATGGGAGCTCATTCCACCATCTTGGAGCCAGGACAGCAAACCCACGTGTTTCTGCTGATGGAACTTGGGTCCCCCTCGCAGCGAGGGTGCAGCGAGGGTGCAGCGAGGGTGCAGCGAGTCGTCTGGCTGATGCAGAGCGGAGTGCACGTGCTGGGGTGCACGGTTTAACCATGTCCTGGATGGAGGAAGGGCCAGATCCATTCGCAGCATGGTACGCAAGCACCAGGGTCTTGAAGTGGATTCTAGCAGTTACCGGAAGCCAGTGGAGGGAGCGGAGGAGCGGAGTGGTGTGGAACATTCAGGAAGGTTGAAGACCAGACGAGCCGCTGCATTCTGGATGAGCTGCAGAGGTCGGATGGCACATGCAGGTAGAGCAGCCATAGAGATGTTAAGATTCACCGATTCGCATCGGTGAACCCGCATAAACGTTCAAAGAGTGCACATCGGCTACAGTTTGGGTTGAACTCGCGATGCATCGATTGCGTAGCGTCTTTGCATCGGTAAAAAACCGATTCCAAATCCCCTCATCTTGTCAACGCTCAGCAGAGACGATCTTTGATATTTGCTTCGCCACTACGGAGGCCGAGAGTCTCAGTTATCAACGCACACGGAAGTTGAGGAGAAAGAGAAACACAGCGCACCGAAAAATACCTACAAATCAAACGTTTGGCAACACTTCGGATTGTTCCAGAAAGACGGTGTAATGTCCTTTATGCTCTATAGCTGACCGCAGGTCATGGAGAGTGATCAGGTATCCGTAGACCTTTGTGTGAGGTATCTTTATCACTCAACAGGTCTTCAGCCATGATACATAGATCCGTCCTAGATGCGGGCTTGCATACACTAGGGATGTGCATCTCCATCACTGAGGCCGATGCGATGCGCATCTCGATACGTTGCCACGATACGATACATTAACGATACATTTGAAACACCAGGCGATGCGATACGATAGGATTCACCCCTGTTCAACATTATGCGATTCAACACAATGCAAAAATAATGATACTTCAATTTGGTACGACTGTTTGAGAAAGAGGTTGTTTGTATTCTTTATTGTTCCCATAGAACCCACTGCTTTCTGCTCACTGGTGAGTCCGCCTCTGGATGAGTGTTCAGCACATCAGGCTGGCAGCTGTATGGCATTGCTCCATGGTAGCTGTTATCAGCACATTGTTAATCATGAGCAATGCATCCTGACATTGTTTAACTGTGAGGTGTTATCACATGGTACTCTGGAGAGCTTTTAAAGGTAAACAAATAAACGGCATGATGGGATGTGCAGCACCAAATATGTAAAGCACTTTTTTGTTAATGTATGATTTGCTGCATATAAGGAATAAAACAAAAATCCTCTGTCGTACCAAATTGAAGTATCATTATTTTTGCATCGTGTTGAATCGCATCGAATCGCATAATGTTGAACAGGGGTGAATCCTATCGTATCGCATCGCCTGGTGTTTCAAATGTATCGTTAATGTATCGTATTGTGGCAACGTATCGAGATGCGCATCGCATCGGCCTCAGTGATGGAGATGCACATCCCTAGCTCACTCCTTTCATGTTTATCTTTTGTGCTTTGACTTTTAGTTTTTTTTATAGCCTATTAAGAATCTTGAGTTCACAATGGCTATTCTCTGGTTTTAGGACAGTTCTTAAGCTTTCATTGTTTATTAGAAAACATGTAAAGTTTGGATATTGTAATTGTGTTATTATCAAACTCCTTGTTTAGGTAAGTTTGATTGAACAGGATGTCTTTTTAAATGCTCAGGTCACCAAATGAAAAGAATGAGATGACATTCTGTTTTGTTTTTTTTCAAGGAGAGCTATGGAGGATCCATTTGAAAAGGAACAAATAGAGCAAATTAGATTAGAGCTGGAAACCAATGGAGCTGCCGCAGCAGCTGCAAAGATCGGTGCTTGTTTGGCTGAGCAGGATAACATTCCACTAAACATCGGCGTCACGGGAGCATGTGGCTCTGGTAAATCCACCTTTGTTAACGCCTTTAGAGGCTCAGACAAGAAGGATAAGGGTGCTGCAGCCGCCCCGACTGGCTGTACAGAAACCACCGTGGAGGTGAAACCATACCCCCATCCAAAATATCCCAATGTCACACTGTGGGATCTTCCTGGTGTTGGCACCCCCAATTTTCAAGCCGAAGATTATTTGAATCTGGTTCAATTTGATAGGTTTGACTTCTTCGTCATCATCTCAGCTGAACGCTTCAGACAACATGATGTGGAACTTGCTAAGGAGATCCAGAGGATGGGGAAAAAGTTCTACTTTGTTCGCTCAAAGATTGACCAGGACATGCGGAACGAAGAAGAAACTGTGAGTGATTTCAACGCAGAAAATGTCCTCACAAAGATCAGGAATAACTGCATTCAAGGTAAGTGTTATGTCAGAGGCAATATAACACATTGCTATAAATAAGATATAGTACTTGATGAGCCGACTAACCCTTGTCTGTTCTCTTTGTGATGCAGGTCTTGAAAAAGAAGATGTGGAGTCTCCAAAGGTCGTCCTGGTGTCCAGCCATCATCTCCACCTCTATGACTTCTGTAAGTTACAGGAGACCCTAGAGAGGGAGCTTCCTGCACACAAGAGAGCTGCTCTGCTGTTAGCCTTGCCCATTGTCAACCTTCAGATCATCAAGAAGAAGAAAGAGGCTCTCCAGTCACACATAAAGTTCCTTGCTGCTGGATCTGCAGTCGCAGCAGCTGTACCAGTTCCTCTGCTCTCTGGCGCTGTTGATCTATCCATACTGGTTAAGAATGCGGTTAAGTGCAAAAATACTTTTGGCCTTGATAGGAAGTCACTGCAGAGTCTTGCTGATAGTACACGTGTGCCTTTGGAGGATCTAATAGCAGAGATGAAATCACCTCTGGCTTTAAAAGACATAAGCCGTGAGGTTATCCTTAACATGCTGCGTGTGTCTTGGTTTCACGGTGTTTTAATGGCAGCAGAGGAAGGGTCCAGATTTGTTCCATTTCTTGGATTACCAGCAGCAGCGGCCCTCTCTTTT
The DNA here is from genome assembly GCF_902827115.2 of Pseudochaenichthys georgianus. Lineage (NCBI taxonomy): Eukaryota > Metazoa > Chordata > Actinopteri > Perciformes > Channichthyidae > Pseudochaenichthys > Pseudochaenichthys georgianus. Next base: position 14,326 of record NW_027262098.1, on the reverse strand, counting down.
GCATCCACCTACAAAGCTCTCAGTACTTTCCTCGACATGCTGGCTGAGGATGCTCAGAGGGTATTCATAAAGGCCCTGGGCTTACACACCTCAGTGTGATATGTTAAAGGGATTAGCAATGGCATGTCATTATGTTCAGACTATATTGCATTGTATTTTATTGACTTGAAATATATAGTAGTATATATAGTATTTGAGCTACACATTGCATCATACTGCCAATCCAGTGGCTTCTTCTTCTTTCGTATAACGTTAGATGTCCAACTCGGTGTCGTGTAGCCATGCCCGCATCTCTGGTCCTAGGTCGAAGAGGCTGGCTTCCGAGGGTGGTCTATATAAGGGGCAGATGGTGATTATATGGACAGCGGTCTGCTCAGGGTCACCGCACTCGCATGCCGCACTGTCCGCCAAGCCCCACGTCTTCATCGTGGTTTTAAAGCGACCGACCCCAGTTCGTAGACGGTTCAGAGTGGTCCACTGCCGGCGCGGTAGGTCGTCTCCTCCAATGGTGCCATCTCCTGGGTCCCAGATGTAACGGTGGATTCGGGAGGGCCCGGCTGACTCCCACTCCTGCTTCCAAGCTGCTGCCAACCATGCATCTCTGGAGAGGTCCTCAGAGGTGGAGTTGAGCATCTCTTGAGCTGCTATGTTGTAGGGGTGGCGGGACTTGAGTCTGTTTGAAGGTGCTGGAGTTATTGTGGTGTGGTGCAGGATGTGCCAGTCATACTTTTGTGCCTTCCTGGCCAGGGCGAGGGTGGCATTCTAAGAAGAGGTTATTTTCTCTAATTAATGCTGGTATTAATGGAAAAGTCCTTATGGATTTAAATCAAACATGTATAATACGGAAAGAGAGTTAACCTATATGTTTAACCAACATAAGTATTTATGTGATTCATTGCTAATTTGAAACTTTTTTCTAAACATAGTTTGGTCATCTATTTTACACTTTGTGATTCTTGATTGAAGATAGTAATAGTTTCTGTGTTTCAATAAACATGTTATGTTATTCACACAAGTGAAGGGAAGTACACAGTGATGAATGATATGTTGGTACAGCCTGTAGATCAGGGGTGTCAAACTCACGGCCCGGGGGCCAAATCCGGCCCGCCACTTCATTTTATGTGGCCCACAAGAGCTTGCAAAGAATATAATAAGTGTATTATAATGTTACATGCCGCTTTACAGGAGAACGTTGCCCCTAAACCACATGTCCCACAATGCATCTCATTTTGTGACATACGCAATGAAGAGACTTGCAATGATTTGCCCAAGACTTCTGCTTTCAGACGTAGTTAGTTATTAAGTTATTACCCTATCCGATAATAATCCAATGCAGAGGAAATATTGTAAAATTATACATTATTTTATATTATCTATATTTATCTATGTATATTTATTTATATAGTCTTAAAGTTACCACGGCCCTTTGAGTGCAACCATAATTATAATGTGGCCCGCGATGAAATTGAGTTTGACCCCCCTGCTGTAGATGATTGGGAGGAGTCACTGCCTCTCAGTGGTGAAAGGGAAGAACTACACACACAGTCATTCGGTGGAAATAAAACATTGTAATGTTGATTGTCATTATATTATTTTATTATGAATAAAGATGTAAGTAGCAATCTTGATTCCATTCTTTATATGTCCCTGCTATGTATTTCCATGTGTTAGAAATATCACAGGACATCCGTTTAGTCTTTGTGTGCTAATAAAGTTCATCCATTACATTACAGCCGTTGGCAATTCAAACATTTTAAATAAATGTTATTTATAATCAATAAATCAATATATCTTTGCATAACATATATGGCAGTAGATTAAAATGACAACAGAATCTGTTGTTCTTCTTGACAAAAGAGTTCAAACATAGCTTTTTTGTCAGAATTGTACATTTTGGAAATGGATGATTAACTGACTACAGATTCAAACTTTGAAACATGGCACATCATTTATTTTGTTGAACAGTGTTGGCATGTTAAACCCTTCTCACAATCAATCAGATGTAACACTAATAATAAACACAAGTATGTTTATGTCCCATCACCTTTGAAAGATAACATTTTCATGTCCAGTTTTCGTTGATAAATCAACAGGACCAACATGTTCTGGTATATTCTGATAGAACAATGGAAATCATGTATTTTTCTAATTCAGAAGATACAGAAAACACATATTCATTATCAGTTTTCAATCTTCCAGTGTCTTTTTTTTCTGTGATTAAATGTAATATTTAAAAAACGACTTATTTGTCATGACAACATTTATTTTTGATCTTCTGAATCACAGATAAATGTGTTAACCCTTATCAGACATAGAAATACAATAAGTATGATTTACATAGTATTATAATACCCACAATGAGGGGATTGCATTCAAATACATTTTCTTTTGAAAGGTGGTTATCCTGATCCCTTAAACATTCATGTTTATTTAATCAAATAGGATAAGTAATGTAGTAAATGTAGGACAGTTCAAAGCACATACCATCATACTATAATGAAAACACACTGGAAAGACCCAGAAAATGTACTTTATATTAAACCTTTGGCATACGGACGTAAACAATTCATTTGAACTAACTTTGATTAGCTTTTCTTTTTTAATGCTTAATGTCTTTTTTTTGTAAAGCACTTTGAATTGCCTTGCGTTGAAAAGTGCTCTATAAATAAACTTGCCTTGCCTTGCCTTGCCTTGCCTTGAACACACAGTTTACGTAAATATATGCCTTAGCGTATGATGTTCTTAGAACGTTGCTACTCTGCAGGAAAGTTGAACTCATTGTGTGCGCTGTTGTAGTGGTTAACATTTTAAAGAGTTCCTCCCCTTAGACACCCAGTGAAGTGGCCAATTAAACCTTCTCCTGCTGTAAGTGACAGAGAATCTAAACCAATCAGTGTTCATCATTACATTTCAATCAGGAGAGACTTAGTTGAAGTTGATAACATTTGTATTGCTGTGCGCAATAGTGTTTTTGGAGATAAGACCCCATCATACTGTGATGAATTAGGGGGGAGGGGAAGCCGACTAAAAAGAGAACCCCCCCGGGGTCTAGACACTGGTGGTGGTGAATACTAAGGGAAAATAAAATCCGGAGTGATGAGGGTTCTTCTGGCTGTCCTGCCTTGGATCTGAACAGCTGGAGGTGAAGGAGGGTTGCATCAATTCTCCTGAACGATGCTGACGCGGGAGAGAAGAGCGGATTTAAACGTTTTGCCTGGTGTGCTGATTGGTTGTGGGAAATATGACGCAGCCGATTAGTTTAGCTGGGGTGAGTTGCGCCTTTTGCTAATTGAGAAAGGGGGCGAGTGAGTGAGGGAGAATTGTGAATGAGAGTCTTCCTGAAAGAATTTACGCTAAGCTTCACAACGTTTGACACTGTTGACCACAACATATTACTAGACCGACTAGAAAACTGTGTGGGACTTTCGGAAACAGTTCTAAATTGGTTTGAATCCTACTTAAAGGACAGAAAAAACGTTTTTTCCAAAGGTAACACATCTGACAAATATGACATGTGGGGTTCCTCAAGGCTCCATCTTGGGGCCTCTTCTCTTTAACGTCTACATGCTACCACTGGCTCAGATAATGAAGAACAACAAAATAAGTTACCATAGCTATGCAGATGACACACATTTACGTAACCATTTCACCAGGAGACTATGCTCCAATTCAAACACTGAGTAAGTGCATTGAACAAATCAATGACTGGATGTGTCAGAACTTTCTCCGATTAAACAAAGATAAAACTGAGGTAATGGTTTTTGGAGCCAAGGCAGAACGTATAAAGTTAGCGCTGAGCTTCAGTCTGCAATGTTCAAACTAACAGATAAAGCCAGAAATCTAGGTGTAGTCATGGACTCTGACCTGAGTCTCAACAGTCACATTAAAACAGTTACTAAATCAGCCTGCTATCACCTAAAGAACATATCTAGGATTAAAAGACTAATGTCAGAGCAGGATCTGGAGACACGTGTCCATGCCTTTATCTTCAGTAGACTGGACTACTGCAAAGGTGTCTTCACAGGTCTCACTAAAACATCTATGAGGAAGCTGCAGCTGATTCAGAACGCCGCTGCTCGAGTCCTCACTGACACTAAGAAAGTGGATCACATCACTCCTGCTCTGAAGTCTTTACACTGGCTTCCTGTGTGTCAAAGAATAGCTTTCTAAATACTGCTGCTGGTTTATAAAGCACTGAATGGTTTAGGCCCAAAATACATGTCTGACCTCCTGCTAAACTATGAACCATCCAGATCTCTCAGGTCTTCAGGGACTGGTCAGCTTTCTGTCCCCAGAGTCAGAACTAAACATGGAGAAGCAGCGTTCAGTTATTATGCTCCAAGTATCTGGAACCAACTCCCAGAAACCTCTTTACACTGGCTTCCTGTGTCAAAGGGCGCGTTCACACCGCAGTACTTTTCCCACAAAGGTTCATGAGAACTCTTTAGTTTTGATTTAACAGGATGTCTTTTTAAATGCTCAGGTCACCAAATGAAAATAATGAGATGACATTCTGTTTTTTTTATTTTCAAGGAGAGCTATGGAGGATCCATTTGAAAAAGAACAAGCAGAGCAAATTAAATTAGAGCTGGAACCCAATGGAGCTGCCTCCACTGTCTGTCAGCCCTCCATCTCGTGCACGCACAAATGTATCTCGTGCCCTCATTGCGCGTTCATGTGTGTTGGAGGAGGTGCTCTGTAAGGAAGTCTAAAGGAAAGGGCGGATTCTTTTCGGCTGTGTACTTTCAAATTTTAGTGCACTCGAGCCGGTTTCTGAAACTTACCTACCCCACCTTTAAGTTGAGGAAACTCTGGAGTCAGAGGTGATGAGAGTCAGACGGTGTGTTAGACGGGCAGTGATATCATAAACCTGTTGATGGACGCATTCCAACACTTGTTCTGCTCCAGCTGTGTTCACCTTGCAGCTGCAGCTCTCAGGCTTTGATCCTGATCAAGTGTTTAAGTCATGTTTAAAGTTTAACTTCTTCATGTGTCTAATATTAGAGTTCACTTTTCATTCAGGAAGTATGACGCTGCGCTGTCAGTAGCTTCTCCATGTCTGTGATTGGTCGAATGCTCCAGATACCACCCCTCTCATGTGAACGCGCACCTAGCTAGATAGGACACGGCTGGCTGAGCGATCCACTTGATAACCCGCGTCGTAGGACCGCTTAGCGAGAGCGCGTATGTTTTGGATTAGGCCGACCGGCTAACTCCAACATATCAGGTTAGGTTGAACCGGCTTCGTAGGACAGGCCCCAGATGTAAAACTAACAATAAACACAAATATTTTGATGTCCCATCAGCTTTGAAAGATATAACATTTTTATGTCCAGTTTTCGTTGATAAATGACGTTCAACATATAGGACCAAAATGTTCTGGTATATTCTGATAGAACAATGGGAAATCATTACAAACAAGGGAGATTTCAGTGCTTTTTTTACATGTAGACCACTGATCTGAAACCACTAGACCTACACTCATCAAACCTGGACTGGATTATCCCAGAAGGTCTAAAGATTTCACAAATCTGAAACTGTGTTATAAAGAATCTTTAGACCCTCTGGGATAATCCAGTCCAGATTTGATGAGTGTAGGTCGAGTGACTAGTCAGTGGTTTCAGATCAGAACCTGGTCTAATGTGGTCAGGATGCGAAAAAAGCACTGAAATCTCCCTTGTTTGTATTTTCACAAATAGAATAAAGGTTTCACAAATCTCAAACTGGGTTATAAATAATCTTTAGCCTCTCTGGGATAATCCAGTCCAAATACATCAGCTATGCAGCGATTTAAGAGGTTCAAACGCGGAGGATTGTTCGCTCAGCGCTGTAAATTAAATGTCCCTTAACGTTCCCCTTAACTGCCGAATCGGATGCTCTGAATCGGAAGCCAACTTCAGCGTCGTCGTCTGGGGAGTGTTGCAGTAGAACATTCCTCTGTAGCGCCCGGTAAATTCATGGGAAACCCTACATGTTTGAGCACCCTCTATGAAACGTCAAGCTACCCCACACAGCACCCCCAAAAGAAAATCTCTGGCACCGATACTGGCCGCGGCACACGGTTTTGTGTGCCCTCCTCCATGGTGCCCTCCCATAAAAATCATATGCCTCCCTGGAGATTAATTTGTTCTGGCGCCGGGTCTGCAGAGGGTGCAGTGTCTGCTCCTGGCCGACAGGGGGCGCTATGCTGTGTTTCAGGGAAGGAAGATGAAAATGAACAGCACCCAGAAGTTTTTTGGTGACAGCAGCGTTTACAACCTCCTGTCAAGTGAGAAGGAAAATGAGATAATGTAACTTCCGGTTCATTACATTTGGTACAAAATAAAAGCATGTAAATAGAGAAGGCACTGTAAAAGAAGGCTTTTACTCCTAAACATTTAACAGATACACTTATACAATGCATGATTTGGATGTGTTTAGTATTAAAATAATCTAAAACATATAAATTAAAATCATAATCATGAAGCTGTGATACTTATTTTGAAAGGGTCCCCACCGGAACATGTAACAAGGTAGCTGATGCTAACTTAAACTAGCGAACCACCAGAGGCACATTTAGCCTCTCGTTTGTGTAATATAATACTTTAGAGATTGTAAAAGTACATTTAGACAAAGTGAAGTAATCCAAGTTGTTTGTGGGAACATTTGAGTGGAATAACAACGCGTTTAGAGCTGCGTTTCTGTTCTACGTGACCGCTGGTGTAACGAGGGTTTCTGTTTACCGGAAGCAGAATGTGCTAACGTGAAGGTGAGAAACAACAACAATAATAATACATGGGATTTTTATAGCGCTTTTCCTAATGCTCAAAGACGCTTTAAGGAGAGGACTCTTTAAAGTAGAGACACTATACTGATATACACCTGAACATCAGCAGGAGAGGACTCTTTAAAGTAGAGACACTACATACTGATATACACCTGAACATCAGCAGGAGAGGACTCTTTAAAGTAGAGACACGACACACTGATATACACCTGAACATCAGCAGGAGAGGACTCTTTAAAGTAGAGACACTACATACTGATATTCACCTGAACATCAGCAGGAGAGGACTCTTTAAAGTAGAGACACTACACACTGATATACACCTGAACATCAGCAGGAGAGGACTCTTTAAAGTAGAGACACTACACACTGATATACACCTGAACATCAGCAGGAGAGGACTCTTTAAAGTAGAGACACTACATACTGATATACACCTGAACATCAGCAGGAGAGAACTCTTTAAAGTAGAGACACTACATACTGATATACACCTGAACATCAGCAGGAGAGAACTCTTTAAAGTAGAGACACTACATACTGATATACACCTGAACATCAGCAGGAGAGGACTCTTTAAAGTAGAGACACTACATACTGATATATACCCGGACATCAGCAAGAGAGGACTCTTTAAAGTAGAGACACTACATACTGATATACACCTGGACATCGGCAGGAGAGGACTCTTTAAAGTAGAGACACTACATACTGATATACACCTGACCATCAGCAGGAGAGGACTCTTTAAAGTAGAGACACTACATACTGATATACACCTGACCATCAGCAGGAGAGGACTCTTTAAAGTAGAGACACTACACACTGATATACACCTGAACATCAGCAGGAGAGGACTCTTTAAAGTAGAGATACTACATACTGATATACACCTGAACATCATTAGGAGAGGACTCTTTAAAGTAGAGAATTGGATTTATTTTGTGACTGCATATGAGTTGAAGAGGTTAATCATTGATTTGTTGTATTTGTTTCTTCCCTCACAGATGCCTTCTTTTGACTTGTTGAATAATGTGGAGCTTTTTGTGAAACACGGAAAGTTTCCTGCAGACGCTACGAAGAGCTGCAAGAAAGTCACCAAAGCTGCCAGCAAGAAGTTCATCTTTAAAGGTCATTTAGAGCAAAACACTCACAAGGCCATAAGACTGTTGAACACCTTTTGAAAGAACATTCATCTGTTTGAAACTTATATCAATCAATATTCCAATTTCTTGCACTATTTCTATTCTATTATATTTGTATTTACTTGCACTATTTTATCTGTTTTATTGTGTTGCTCTGCTGGAGGAGCCTGTGACCTCAGATTTTCATTGTCATATCTACAATAACCGCTTTCACACCAAGTACTTTGCCGTACTTAGTTCCCAGTAGGGATGTCCCGATCACCTTTTTTTGCTCCCGATCCGATTCCGATCATTTGATTTTGACAATCTGCCGATACCGATTTTTCCCGATCCGATCCTGTATGCAATGCATTAAGAGAAAAAAAAGGTAACAGGTAACGGCTGGTCATCCAACGCGATGAATTCAGCTATCTTATTGCTACTATTAGACACTGCGCCCACTCTGTTGCCAGATTTGAGAGAAATAAGCAACCAGGTCTATGAAAACAAGCCCAAAGAAAGCAACACATACATGATGTTGTGTAATTTTAAACCAAAACTAAGTCCTCAGGATGACTTTAAGACGTGAACATGGTCATTTTTGTTTTGTAACATTAAATTAAAAAAAAATATTTTCAAAAAAAAAAAAAATCCCGATCCCCGATTTTTCTCTCCCGATTCCGATCTTTTGAAAAGATCGGATCGGGACATCTCTAGTTCCCAGTACTTCGTCCCGCCGAACTCTTTAGTCCCTGGAACTGTCCTGGTAGATCGCGTTCACACCGGAATAAGGATTACGCAAATGAAGCCGCTGACGTCACTTCTTCTTCTTCTTCTGATTTGGGTTTACTGGCAGGCCGCAAACCACTTCACGGCGTATACTGCCACCCGGAGTCCCGGGTAAATCGCCAGAAGCGCCGACACCTCCTCTTCTCCACCGCTCCCATGTTTTATTTTGTGTTGCCATAAATTAGTCTCTCTCCGTTGGTGCGCTGGGCTAATGCTAATAATGCTAATACGAGCAAATAGAATGGCGGCTTCACAAAACTTTTCAGAGGTTTACGGGCCGTGGTTTGCAATTCGCCCAGCCAATCAGAAATTGTTAGTGTGGCCGACCGACACACCCACGAACCTTTCCTCCCCAGGACAAGTACCACCTCTCTAGCAGGGGGTGAAAAGGTTCGCATGAACTAGATTCGAGTTCCAGATCTTTTTGGTGTTAAACCAAAATCCCAAGAACTATCGGAACTATTCGTGGGAAAAGTACTGTGAAAGCGCCTAATGTAGCTTTGTACAAATATCAATAGAAGCCTTGAAACTTGAATCTGTAAGAGAACATTTATCAATGGTAGTCACCCTCTGTCTGAAACCAGAGCTCATTCTGCTCTGATTGGTTAGCTGGCCGAATCTGTTGTGATTGGTCCACTGCTTGAAAAACATTTCAAAATTCTGAGAAAAGTTCACAATTCAGATAAAAAAGTCTTAGGGCGCGTTCACACCAGCCTCTTATAGTCCGGTTGAATCGAACCCTGGTGCGTTCAGCCGCTTGGTTCGTTTGGGTCGGTGTGAACGCAGTAGAGTCCTCTGAAGTGAACAACCGGGCTCTGGTCCGCTGAAAGAGGTGGTCTCGGAGCGCTTGCTAGTGAACTCTGGAGCGGGTCATCGCTGGTGTGAACGCAGTCCGCACCAAAACACAGGAAGCGTAGTATTTACGCGTCACAAGAATGCGGATATCTTCCAAATCTTTAGCGAAAGAGTCTTTCAAGACATCCGTGGTTGTTTGGTTAAAGAGTGAATCAGAATGAAGAGTTGAACAGTGTCGTGTAAAGAAATGCTCCGTCAGCATAAAAGTCAGAGCCACCTGCCGTCGGTGAAACGCCCTCCTGACTGCAGAGCGTCTCTCATTGTGTTATAATGTTCTTTAACGGACGTGGTCTGATTGTATAATCATATGCGCGGGCCGCTAGAGTCTGTTGATCTCCAGATTAACAGCAGCACGAGAATAAGCTGCAGAAAGTGCCGGTGCTCCATGGCGGAGGCTCCGGGAGAAATTGTCGGGATTTGCGTTTTTACCCCTTAATGTCTGACCAATGGGTGAACAGCATTTTCGTGCACATGACTTCGCAAACCGAACCTTCTGAAAAATGAAACAATGCAACAAACTGTCGTCTGGCCTGAAAACGGGCTGTCGGTGTGACTTCGACCTAAGTTCTGAAAAAAAGGAAAAATTCAGAAAAAGTTTCAAATCTGAGAAAAAGTTTTCTCTAGGAATTTTGACTTAAATCCCAGCTCTTTATTTTTCTCATACTGCAGCACCTCTGTTCACCCTCTGTCTGAAACCAGAGCCCAGTCTGCTCTGATTGGTTTACTGGCCGGTTCTGTTGTGATTGGTCAACCGCTTAGAGATGTCCCGCCCCTTAGCCTATCACATACAATGTGTTGGAGCGCTAGCCAATAGGAGCATGACTGGTAAAGGTGGAGCTATTTTCAGCTGATTTGTTTTAGTAGTAATTAAAGAACGTCTCTTTGTGCTATGGTTACTTATTACTTTCCTCTATTAATCCACTTCACATAAGACCATAATCAATCAATCAATCAATGTTTATTTATATAGCCCAATATCACAAATGTTACATTTGTCTCAGTGGTCTTCACAGTGTGTACAGAATATCAGTATGACAATACGACACCCTCTGTCCTTAGACCCTCTGTCCTTAGACCCTCTATCCTCAGACCCTCTGTCCTTAGACCCTCACATCGTACAAGGAAAAACTTCCAAAGAAAACCCAGTTTAAAGGGAAAAATGGGAGAAACCTCAGGGAGAGCAACAGAGGAGGGATCCCTCTCCCAGGACGGACAGACGTGCAATAGATGCCGTGTGTAAATTGAAAAGATAATACATTTGCAACATAGGTAGTCCAAATGTTTGGAAATGCATGTGTGTATAATAGGAAGATGAATCCACGAGGATATCCATCCAGGACCTATGATCCAGGACCACAGCCACGACTCAAGATCCAGCGCTCGCGATCCAGGACACAGGACCGCAGGATCATCCATGACTCCGGATCCCAGCGTATATAGACACCAAAAAGAAAGACATTTGGGGAAGCTGGGTTAATCGGAACATGAGTGTACACGGGTATAGACAGAGAGAAGGAAGAAGTAAGATGTCCCCCGACAAACTAAGCCTATATCAGCAAAACTAGGGGCTGAATCTAATCAGCCCTAACTATAAGCTTTATCAAAAAGGAAGGTCTTAAGCGCACTCTTAAAAACGGATAGGGTGTCTGCCGCCCGAACACAAACTGGAAGCTGATTCCACAAATGTGGAGCTTGATAAGAAAAGGCTCTGGCTCCCATTGTACTTTTAAAGATTCTAGGAACAACCAACAACCCTGCATTCTTGGAACGCAATGCCCTAGTAGGACAGTAGGGTATAATGAGTTCTTTAAGGTAAGATGGCGCCTGCCCATTAAGGGCTTTGTAGGCGAGAAGAAGAATTTTAAATTCTATCCTGTGTTCTATAGGGAGCCAGTGTAAGGCAGCCAGAACAGGAGTAATGTGGTCCCTTTTCCTAACTCTGGTTAGTACACGAGCCGCAGCATTTTGAATCAGCTGAAGCGACTTGATTGACTTCTTGGTACTCCCTGATAATAAAGAGTTACAATAATCCAGCCTAGAAGTAACAAATGCATGGATTAGTTTCTCTGCATCGTTTTGAGGCAAGATATGCCTGATTTTTGCAATGTTACGTAGATGGAAGTAGGCGGTCCTTGAAATTGATTTTATGTGGGCGTTAAAGGATAAATCCTGATCAAATATAACACCAAGATTCCTTACAGTCTCACTGGAGGCCAAATTAATGCCATCCATAGTTAGTATGTCTTTAGATAATTTGTTTCGTAGATTCTTTGGGCCAAGTACAATAACTTCAGTTTTGGTCGTGTTTAACATCAAAAAGTTTAAGGTCATCCACGTTTTTAAGTCCTTAAGGCAGTCTTGAATTGTATTTAGATGATTAATTTCATCAGGCTTGATTGATAAATATAGTTGAGTATCATCCGCATAACAATGAAAGTTTACAGAATGATTCCTTATAATATTGCCTAACGGAAGCATATATAATGTGAACAAAATAGGTCCGAGCACTGAGCCCTGTGGCACTCCATGGCTAACTTTGGTTAACCTGAGTGTATTCCCTCTCTCTCTCCTGCAGATGGTTTTCTGTGGCGTCATTACAGGGGACGCCTGCTCAGAGTTGTAAAAAGTGACGAGGAGGTGAAGGAAATTATGATCCGTTTCCACGACAACAACAACCACGTCGGTAGGATTAAAGTAGTAAAGGATATAATGGTGAGTTCATAGGATATCATCAGAGCTGGGAAGTAACTAAGTACATTTACTCTGTACTTAGGTACACTTTAGAGATACTTGTACTTTACTTGTGTAGTTTCATGTTATGCTACTGAGTTCTTCTTCTCCTCTACAGTTCAGAGGTACATGGTGTACTTTTCCTCCACTACATGTATTTATACCTTTAGTTACTTCACAGATGTGGATGAATGATGGTAAATCTAATCAAGTGTTGGATCAGACTTTAGTTCCACCTGGAGTAAATCCACCAGCTACCCTGCAGTCTACAAAGTACTTCAGACTAGCTGCACCTCCACCAGCTACCCTGCAGTCTACAAAGTACTTCAGACAAGCTGCACCTTCACCAGCTACCCTGCAGTCTACAAAGTACTTCAGACTAGCTGCACCTCCACCAGCTACCCTGCAGTCTACAAAGTACTTCAGACTAGCTGCACCTTCACCAGCTACCCTGCAGTCTACAAAGTACTTCAGACTAGCTGCACCTCCACCAGCTACCCTGCAGTCTACAAAGTACTTCAGACTAGCTGCACCTTCACCAGCTACCCTGCAGTCTACAAAGTACTTCAGACTAGCTGCACCTTCACCAGCTACCCTGCAGTATACAAAGTACTTTCATGATCAATCATTATAAAACATATCAGATATATTATTCTGAAATGGACCGATCTGCACAACGACTACTTTTACTGTCTTTCACTATATTTTGATGAGAATACTTTTTCTACTTTCACTTGAGGAACATTTTGAATGCAGGACTTTTACTGTAACAGAGTATTCCTACACTCTGGTACTTCTACTTTTACTCAAGTACAAGATCAGAGTACTTCTACTTTTACTCAAGTACAAGATCTGAGTACTTTCTACTTTGACTCAAGTACAAGATCTGAGTACTTCTACTTTGACTCAAGTACAAGATCTGAGTACTTTTACTTTTACTAAAGTACAAGATCTAAGTACTTCTACTTATCAAGTACAATATTACTCAGATACAAGATCTGATGTACTTCTACTTTTACTAAAGTACAAGATCTGAGTACTCCTACTTTACTCAAGTAGAAGATCTGAGTACTTCTACTTTTAGTCAGGTACAACATCTGAGTACTTATACTTTTACACAAGTACAAGATCTGAGTACTACTACTTTTACTCAAGTACAAGATCTGAGTACTTCTACTTTTACTCAAGTACAAGATCTGAGTACTTCTACTTTTACTCAAGTACAAGATCTGAGTACTTCTACTTTTACTAAAGTACAAGATCTGAGTACTCCTACTTTTACTCAAGTAGAAGATCTGAGTACTTCTACTTTTAGTCAGGTACAACATCTGAGTACTTCTACTTTTACACAAGTACAAGATCTGAGTACTTCTACTTTTATTCAAGTACAAGATCTGAGTACTTCCACTTTTACTCAAGTACAAGATCTGAGTACTTCTACTTTTACTAAAGTACAAGATCTGAGTACTTCTACTTTTACTAAAGTACGAGATCTGAGTACTTCTACTTTTACTAAAGTACAAGATCTGAGTACTTCTACTTTTACTCAAGTTGAAGATCTGAGTACTTCTACTTTTACTCAAGAACAAGATCTGAGTACTTCTACTTTTACTAAAGTACGAGATCTGAGTACTTCTACTTTTACTAAAGTACAAGATCTGAGTACTTCTACTTTTACTCAAGTTGAAGATCTGAGTACTTCTACTTTTACTCAAGAACAAGATCTGAGTACTTCTACTTTTACTCAAGAACAAGACCTGAGTACTTCTACTTTTACTCAAGTACAAGATCTGAGTACTTCTACTTTTACTCAAGAACAAGATCTGAGTACTTCTACTTTTACTCAAGTACAAGATCTGAGTACTTCTCCCACCTATGGATATCCTTCTGATCAACAGAACAAATAGTTTAGGATAATATGGTAAACAGAAGTTCTTAAAATGACCGGTTCTTCCTCTGTTCTTGCAGCTGATGTTTTACTGGGTTGGAGTGACGGAGGTCGCGAAGGCCTGGATCAATAAGTGTGAATTTTGTCAGAACCGAGTTCTTCCAGAAACCAAAA
>NW_027262097.1:20000-44368 GCF_902827115.2 Pseudochaenichthys georgianus | reverse complement strand
CCCACCTTCACAGCTGGTCCATTTCAACAGAGGAAAACCGACAACTGGAAGATGAGTGGAAAAGCGTCACATAAATGTATAAGTGCTCACAGCTCCGTGGGAATTATTATGTGCAATTCATTTCTAAAAGGCTTTCACATTACTATAATTATATATTTATTTAAATTTAGGCTACATTTTACACCACAACGGAACACAAAAGCAGAACCAACCATCATACATTGAATTCCTTGACTAACAAGAGAAAGATTAATTCATTTAAATAAATATTTAACAACCAATGGGCCGGTTCTAAGGGTTCTTCAGTTAACCCCGATGAGGGGGGATACAGCTGTGCACATGTTATCATTAACAGACGTCGTTTAAGAGTGACCTTTGAGTGAACGAGGACATCCCAATTAATACCTGAGGACTCCTCTGTCCTCGCGTCACCTCCTCGTGTCTCTCGCTAGCATCTCACGGAGGCGGAGCTAAGACGCAAGGAAGGGACGCGAGTGAGGTAAAGGAGGAGTCGAGGAGGGGTATTGGGATGAGGCTAAAGTTGATTGAAGTGGAGAAAGTCGATATATAAGAAGGTACGTTTTGTTTTTATACAAAGAGCGTCATATTTACGCAGCTAGCGTTAGCGTGCCAAACCACTACACCAGCTGAGGAGAGGAGAGCTTCAGGGGAAGCCAAGATAAAGTGAGGGAAGAACATTGTTAAAAGAGATGACAAATCGAGTGCAGGCAAATAACACGGGCCGTAGTGAGTACCGCAGAAACATTTGAAGAGAGAGAGAGACATTCTTAGCATGCAGTTTGTTTATATGTATGTATTTGTGTATAGATGTTGCAACGATACAGAGCTCTAGCAATACTATATGTAACTATGGTCGGTGGAGAAGTGACAACATGTGAAGAGGGACAAAGTATGACAGGAGAGTAGTGTGCATTAGACATGCTCAAGAACAAATATAGAGAAGACATTCAAGGAGAGAGAGAGAGAGAGAGAGAGAGAGAGAGAGGAGAGAGAGAGAGAGAGAGAGAGAGAGGGGAGAGAGAACACAGATTCAACGTGAACGAATGATGTATCTTTCTATTTATTCAGCTCACCACTATTTAGAATGTGTTTTTGATTGACTTGATTAAATGGATTTACTACATCAATGTATGTCTTTTCAGGCCGCCGTGTTTCGTCCTTTCTGTGGCCAGCGTATGGGGACAGTTCAAGTGTCCTGTGGCTCCTGTGGCAACATGTACACTTTGTGGCAGAAGTCGAACACAACAGTAAGTTCACTTTTTTGATTGTATCTGTTTCAAATGCAAGAAATAAGGATTCAACACACTACTCTGTTTAGAATACTAATTGCAGATGCATACACTGGTTCTCAGCATGAAGGACACATGTTTTCATCGTCTGTTTATGTGAGATATGTAGAAGCCATCATTCAATTGTAGACCAACGCATGATTAAATACACAAAACAGCAATGTTATACATTCATAATTGTGTATTAGTTCTATCTTTATAGAGAACATTATACATTTAGAATCAGATTTTGAGACAGTGAGCGGCTGGGAAAGTCACATGGGGCACAAACAGTCGCTGACGAAGATGTTTTCTTCATTCTCAGGTATTCTATAAGGAGGGTCAGGAACACGCAACTGTGGATTTGTTTGAATGTTTGAGGTGCAATAAACGACACAGCAGCTTGTTGGCATGTTAAAACTATTATTTTCTGCCTCGCTCATGAGAGGAACAGCTGGCGAAATGACATGCCTCGCCTACTGATTTCAAACGTGTGCTCTAAACTGATATTTATAAATGACTATTATCATTATTATAAGCAAGACAATAAATGGCAAAGATATGTAGAAAATAAACGTATTTGAGAAACGTTCATAAGAGACGTAACGTGGGAGAAAATACGTTTCTAGCTAAACGTAATTAAGAATGCAGTTTAGTTCTGTGGGAACGTCATTTTTAGGAGACAGGGTTTCCATAATACATTCTGACGAATAAAATAAAAGTAGCCTCCCGTGAGTTACTACAAGCTATGAAGTAGATTTTAAAAAACGTTTTATAGAATAAAAGCTCACTGCAGGAAATTGTAGAAATGCGTGTGTGCACCACGACAAAGGAGCCTCATTCACTTTACATTGGGTTGTTTGCGTGGTGCAGACACGTAAATGTAGCAGAGTCCGTGACTCCACCACGTACTGCGTGTTAAGGAGTCGTGGTGGAGTCACGCATTCTGGTGAGACCAGGTTGTATTGAATCTGCTGCAAGATGGGTTTGTTCCTTTTGCAGAGAGTTCTGCAACAATGTCCTCCGCAGTCAGGGATTCTGTGCTGGGAAAGACACACTGATGTATTGTAATATTAAATGATGACGCTAGTAATAAGATGTACAGTATAGATAGAAAAATGAAGTGGTAATACCAACAATTAATACCTTTCCTCCATGTTGTCTTCTGGCTCAGACTGGCTATCAATAATGATAAGTGCATTCACATTTGTGTGGTTGCTGCAGTGAGAAGACAGTTGAATAATTACTTTCAAATACATAATATATGCATGACAGTCATATTTACTAAAGGATGTCGATCCTCTTCCTGTTTTTCAATACATTGGGTTCTAAACTGACAGCAGAACTTTTGTCATACTCCTGCACAATCCTTGTAAACACTTGAAATGGATGCAAGAAACAATATCTGGTCTTTGAAAAATATTTGTGGGTGTTTTTTTGTATCGTCTTCACTAAGATGTCAGATGTTGTGGGTGTCCTTTGGAAATGTATAAAAGTATAATTGTTCTGCTTCCTGGCAATGTTACCCACTGTGATTGGAGGCTATACAAACAAACAAATGTACAAATAAAGATACACACCACACAACTGTGTCACGATGCAACTGTCAACATCGTTTACCCATAAAAGTGGTTCTGACCCGGGGCAGACTGGACCTCTTCCTGGAATGGGTTGGTTCCTATTCTTACCCAGGAAATAAGTGCACACAAAGGTATGTATTGATTTCATGTTCACAAACTCAAACCTACATGGTATAATTACATTTTGAATCAGTCTTATCCGATCAGACGCTGGTTGTGGGTGCCTGAGAGGTCTGATCAAGGTAAACTAAAAATATATTCAAACTACTGTACTGTTAAAACATTCTGCTTCTTGTGGCACAAAATAATATGTTGACAATGTTTTATTTTACCCAGCAAACTGTTGTCCATTCGTGGAGTGCTCACTGTTGGAACATTTGGAATGTATCAGGCTTTACTTTATTTTATATCCATAAAGAAAAAGTAAATCTGTTTACAGTTGTTTTATATGGATGTTGAGAGGTATCCATATATCTCTTCATGTTTCTCTTAAAATGCACCAGATTGATGCATCTAACTTCAATATTTAAAAAAAAATCTTCCCGGAGGAGCTTGCCCCCGGACCCCCCTAGAGGATGTCAGGTCCACTCCCCACTTATAAAAATAGCACTTTACCATTGCACCCCCTCTAATATCAGATGCACCCTGAGTCATTTTGTTTAAAGGGGACCTATCATGCAAAATGCACCTTTGTACGTCTTTTATACATGCATATGTGTCCCCGGTGTTCCAGGGAACTCACCAAGTGTCAGAAAACACAACCCTCTCTATTTTCCTCCTTCGCCAAATCTCTAAAAAAGGGGCTGCAACGGATCTGAAAAAAACAGATCCAGATTTCAACACTTTTCTACGTCACAGAGAAGTCCTCGGCTTATTGGTCAACTCTCCACCTATCAGGGGAATGAGCCACGGCCACGTGCATTGCCAAACCTCTCATTCGCATATAGGCTATCGGCAGGCTAAATAATCAACATCTGTGTTTTTGCCTGCTCTTGCCAGGATGTCTAAGATAGTTAAACGTTGTGCTGTTGTTGGCTGCAAGACTCGGGACAGGGGACTGCATGCAATGCCATCAGTGGAAAAATAAATGAATCTGTGGCTAGACTTCATTTACAAGGGACATGTGCCAGAAGACCACGGCAGATTTCTGTTTGTGTGTTCCAAACATTTTACGACGGACATGTTTATGAACTTGTATCAAGTCCAACACGGATATGCCTCCAAAGTAATGCTAAACCCGGGATCAATACCAACCATCCGGGACCAGGCCAGTGAGGACACATCCAATTTTGAAGCTGTACGTTTTTATTTAGCGGTGTTTTTCCTGATAAAGCTATCTCTAGCTTGTAGCATGTAGCTTCGCCGTATCAATGTCGCCTCAAACCCAAATAGTAATCGGTTAGGTGTTTATATATTTTTGTAGCATTTTATTTTGTACGCTCCGCAGTCTTTGCTTTATCTTTTATTTGAATTATCAGGCATTTGCTAACATGTTCAGACATACTGCCGTAATGGCGATCTGTGTGAAGGCTGTAAAGCCACGCCCTAGGCGATAACACAATTATTTATTCTCCTATTTATTAGTATTTTGTATCCTCTAAAATCATATTGAGTAAGTTATAATAACAAACGTAATCTTCTGTAGGCAAGTGCCGTTTTTTCCAGTGTTATATGTAAAAGCCTTTGTGATTGTAGTCTGTAAGAACGATCAGATATCATCGATCTGTAAGCTAAGCTACGCTACGCTAATGAGACATGCCGTTTTTTCCAGCGTTATATGTAAAAGCTTTTGTGATTGTAGTCTGTAAGAACGATCAGATATCATCGATCTGTAAGCTACGCTAATGAGACATGCCGTTTTTTCCAGCGTTATATTTAAAAGCTTTTGTGATTGTAGTCTGTAAGAACGATCAGATATCATCGATCTGTAAGCTAAGCTACGCTACGCTAATGAGACATGCCGTTTTTTCCAGCGTTATATGTAAAAGCTTTTGTGATTGTAGTCTGTAAGAATGATCAGATATCATCGATCTGTAAGCTACGCTAATGAGTCATGCCGTTTTTTCCAGCTTTATATTTAAAAGCTTTTGTGATTGTAGTCTGTAAGAACGATCAGATATCATCGATCTGTAAGCTAAGCTACGCTACGCTAATGAGACATGCCGTTTTTTCCAGCGTTATATGTAAACGCTTTTGTGATTGTAGTCTGTAAGAACGATCAGATATCATCGATCTGTAAGCTATGCTAATGAGCCATGCCGTTTTTTCCAGCGTTATATTTAAAAGCTTTTGTGATTGTAGTCTGTAAGAACGATCAGATATCATCGATCTGTAAGCTAAGCTACGCTACGCTAATGAGACATGCCGTTTTTTCCAGCGTTATATGTAAAAGCTTTTGTGATTGTAGTCTGTAAGAACGATCAGATATCATCGATCTGTAAGCTACGCTAATGAGACATGCCGTTTTTTCCAGCGTTATATTTAAAAGCTTTTGTGATTGTAGTCTGTAAGAACGATCAGATATCATCGATCTGTAAGCTAAGCTACGCTACGCTAATGAGACATGCCGTTTTTTCCAGCGTTATATGTAAAAGCTTTTGCGATTGTAGTCTGTAGGAACGATCAGATATCATCGATCTGTAAGCTACGCTAATGAGACATGCCGTTTTTTCCAGTGTTATATTTAAAAGCTTTTGTGATTGTAGTCTGTAAGAACGATCAGATATCATCGATCTGTAAGCTAAGCTACGCTACGCTAATGAGACATGCCGTTTTTTCCAGAGTTATATGTAAAAGCTTTTGTGATTGTAGTCTGTAAGAACGATCAGATATCATCGATCTGTAAGCTAAGCTACGCTACGCTACGCTACGCTACGCTAATGAGACATGCCGTTTTTTGCAGCGTTATATGTAAAAGCTTTTGTGTGTTTACTTGTTTGCGCACATGAATATAAATGGGGGTGTATTAGGATACAACACTGTGTATGTATGCAAGGGGACACACACACCACGAGTAAAACTGAGCTAAAGCCCTGTTGGTCTGTTGTTGTTGACAAGGCCTTACCTCTAGCAACAGGCTAATTAGTGGCTAGCACTCATTACAGTCAGTCTACTGAGCTCAGCCCCTCTCCAACACATCATCTGTATTGAGTCAGAAACACAGCATGCATGTTACGGTTCAAAACTAAACTCATATTGGAAAAGGCTAAGCAAAGAGCTTTGCTAAATAGAGAGTTTTGCTAAATAGAGAGTTGTAGCCCCATCTTTTGGGATTTCAGACTATATTTATCCAAATAGTATTTTCTCATCCTAAATACTAAGTTGAGATGATTTTGTTCTAACTATGTGTTCTTCTTTACAGGCCAGCACCTCACATACTTACTAATTAGTGACAATTTGTACATCCTTTGCTATTATTTACATTTTTTTTTATCATGGCGGAAATGAAAGACTGTACCTGGCAGCCCTGCACTACAATGAAAACGCTGAGCGTGCACAAGCCACTACATCCACTGGAAACCCTCTGTATAAACTGCAGTTCCCAAAGGCCAGGAAGGGAGAATGCAGAGCAAACCCAGTAAAGACTGACCCCACATTCCGTAAGTGTTTAAAATATTTATTATACAACTATTTACAAATATAAAATTAGAAAGAAGTTTCAGTTTTTTACATGCACATGCACAGCCCTACGTGGCCAACTTGATGGACCTCATCTTCGACCAAGTCTTTGTGGACCCTGCACCATTATGAGCGACCTGACAGGGAGGAGGTCATCGCCGGGTATGCTACACGGTTCAATTTGGCTGCTGTCTGAACCCAACATCGACATTTCACGGATCAGGAAACTCCCTGCGTATCCTGAGGACAACGCAGGCCGGAATCACCACTCTGATCCTGCGTCCAAGGAAGCCCCAGCACCAGCTCACAAAGCTTCTGTAAAAATATTTAGTGTCATTTATACAAAATACAAGTAGGCTACATTTAGTTTTTTTTTTATGGGTTTTTTTAACCGTTGATTTTGACAATAAAGTTCCGAGTTGATATCAAAATGTGTCGCGATTATTCATTTTTGGATGGGTAAAGAATATTCTGATTTCAAAAGCATAAGGTTGTGTGTGTGGACCTTTTTGTTGTACACATGGGTGTGTTATGCCATTGCTGTGTAGTATATAATATAATAGTACATGTACAATGACAGAATGAAAGATTGCATAAAGCCATATACACCAGTATTTATTTCCATGAACAATATTAGCATTCGTTTTACAATTTCAGTCAAAACAAACAAACCACTCACTGCTCTATTTGCCTCAACTGTAGTCCACCATGTTCAGCTCTGTAAATATCCAATGCATTCTGCAGGGAGAACACATTCAGGCACACAAGCTCCAATCCAGGATGGTCCACCATACAGGTTACAGAGTCCTCAAGTTACTGCATCCGTCTTGACACATTGTGATAAACATATATTGAATGACATGTGAAAAATGTATTCTCTAAACAGACAACTTAGTGAAGCTATCAAAAATGTTACCTGTGGTATCTCCATGCAGCACACATTCTCCGTTCAGAAGGCATCGTGGCGCAATTTGCACAAAGAAGTCAATAACTGAGCTTTTAAAAACACATGAAACTACACACATTGCTGACAACTGAGGTGTTGTTGGAGTTATACTTTTTATCATCCTAAGTTATTCAACTTTCCAACGGTTGTTGCACAATGTTGGAAGAAAAGGACTGTAAACTATTAATAAACGCAATGAGGCCATTGTATATATGCTGAAAATATGAATGTCTCCCTTTATAAATATATATATATATATATATCGCTGTTTTTGCGTTACAAACTGTACACATTGCATTCTTGCTAATTAGCCAAAATATGAACGGAATAAGGAGAAAGCATCGTAACAGAGTAAAATAAATAGGGACAACAGTTTGTCAGCTAACCATTCAGAAACGTCCTGCTGCAACCGAGATTTTTGCACCTCCACCAAAACCTCCGCTGCTTCAGGGTCAGTTTCTGGATCAAATTGATAGTATGCTTGAACACATGCATTGCTCTGAGATGACATGTTTATTCGACACTCGTAATCACAGCAAGCATGGTAACGTGACTCTCGCCGGCTCATGCCTGCTCTTCTGCAGGGGGGCGTGGTCAGCTGCTGCTCAGAATTGTCAAAGACGGGCTTGGAATAGAGCGAAAATGAGCGAAACGAGGCATGGCTAAAAAATGATCTGTTTGGTATTTTGAAAAATAAAATGTATAAATATACCTTATATAGGTATGGTCATACACTATATCATTTAAATATAGCATGATAGGTCTCCTTTAAGTGAGCCTTTCTAAAATATACAGTAAAGAGACGAACCCACCAGCATTATAGGATATACTATTACTTTGAGCCAAATACTTGTTTTTGGGCTGTATAAATACATTTACTTGAAACAGTTGCTGATTTAGAGTACTGGCTCCTTTTTTATTCCAATTGAAGCACTGCCTATGCTGTCAAGAGTTACATTTAGGTGCACAATGCTGTCTCCTGACTTGCAAGCTCTTTCACCAAACAAGCTAATGCTAGCTGGGTAAATATGACGCTCTTTGTATCAAAACAAAACGTACTCTCTTATATATCGACTTTGTTCACTTCGATCAACTTTGTTTCCTCCGGCTTCAATTTCCATCACTCTCGTACTCTCGTTCGTTCTCTCCATATCTGGTCAGACATCAATCTGTTCCACGTAACGCGCCCCCTAGAGGCCTGGAGCACTGTGTGTTTTGGGGTTTGTATGTGTTTTTGTATTTGCAGCGTTTTTCTGTTGCGTTTGTTTTCAGGGTTTGTGTGTTGTATTTAGTTTTTATTTGTTTACAGGATTTGTTTCTTTTTCATTTCATTATTTGCAGCTGTTTCCTGCTTATGTATGTGTTTTTGGCCGTTGTTCCGCGTTTGCACCTGCCGGCCACCGTATAATTCTCACTGAACCCAACCGAGATTTTGAGGCAAGATATTGCAAACATTTGAACGTCAGAGTACTAATCCACTAAAGCACATGACCCTACAAAACTGAAATACATATAAACCATATTTACGTTATTATTTAAACACCAAGAGTCCCGTCACTAAGCCTTGAAGCGGCTGCTTAGAGGATCAAAGCTAAATGTGAGTGGAAACGGCTTTACCTCCACTCCTTTTATCATGACAACAACAACAAAACACTGCATAGTAAATGTACTCCATCTCTGCCAAGGTGAAACCAAAGTCACTCTGCTTGTCAATCCTTTAAAATCTCACTCGCCTTTAGAAATTAAAACTAATGCAATAGCTGTAATGTCTCCACAGTGGTTTATCAACACTCAGTGTGTCTTATTTGTGTTTTCCTGTTGAATAGCATGACATTGGCCTGAGAGTGAATTATAGTGATGTGCATCCATTTAGGCAGAACTGAAAACCCCATGAACACCCGAACAACTTAATTTACACCACCGTGTGTCGGGGGATCCAGATGTATTTTAGGACAAGTGAAAAAGGTTTTTCTATGAGGCTGAATGCTGGTTTATTCTCACATGTTTCTACATTTCTGTCACTTTCACGCTCTCTTCTAACCCGATCAGTAAGAAGGTCGTCTGTGTTTCATGTTCTCCTGTCCACCTGTAATCTGGATTTAATCATCGGCATTCGTCTTTCCTGCCTGTTTTACATCCAATTAACTCATCATGCACCTTCATTAGAGAACTGGGCCAGATCTACCATATGGGCAACCTGGGACAGTGCCATGTGTAAGATAAGAAGTACTTTATTGATACCATTTAGGAGATGTTTGCGCTGCAGCAGCAAACAAAGACATGGCATTGTACATTGGAGAAATTAAAAGACTAGAAATAAGAACTCTAAAATGTAAACGTCTCAAATAGCATTAAAAAAGTAAAAAATATACATGTTGAAATACACATTTAAAGCAACAACATAAAAGCAGGATATATACAGTAATTGGGCAAGGAAGGGATTATTAAATATTAGATTGAATATAAATGTACAGTGTGATTTTAAGTCCAGTTATCAAGTGTCTGTTCGGTTGGTAGATTGATGCATTACAGAGAGTTTTAATTCATTATTTACATTTCATATCGTCTGTTCTTTGGATACTCTATTGATATATATATATAAGGTTTTACTGTAAGAATCACACACACTTATTCAATAGTGCAGAAGTATTACGTGGTGTTAGGGTTGTGGGGCACTTTGAGTTTTGTTTACTCAAATGAAAAGTGTGCTTACAAATAAAATTGATTATTAATATTATGAGCTGGATAATCCGGCCTTGATTAGAAACAGAATCAGAATCAGGTTTATTACCAGGTACGTTGACACATACGAGGAATTTGACTTGGTGTTTTGGTGCTTAAACATACATAAAATAAAACAAAGATTAAAAACTATTGAGGACAACTATAATAACATTACAAAATTGTAACACAAATATAGTAAAGAATAGCAGTATTTACATTGAATATGGTTGTAATCCTAGACATATAAATGAATAGAATATGTGCAGTAGAGCCAGAGTCATGCAAACTTACCATGATCTGTGAACGTGAGGAACATGGTGAGCAGTAGAAAGTGGACATAAAGGAAATATTTGTGGTATAATGCAATTAACTATATTCACTTGTTCTTAGGCCTATGCCACTTTATACTTCTTCGAACCATTTGAGGATGAAAATTCACACTTTGACTCCACTACATATATGTGACAGCTTTATTTACGGTGCAAGTTCATATTATAAATACAAAATATAAATTAGAGCAGCACAATTTGGAAAAAAATAACTAAATGTAATTATTTTCACTGATAATGCAATGATAAATGAATCAGTAAAATGGGGCAGGCTGTACCAATAGACATGAAATAGAGGGTATTCAGTTCTGAAAATTAAAATCTATTGTATTCGTTGTCTTCATTGGTATTTAATGATAAAGCCAGAGATGTCAGCAGTCATTTAAAGCACAAATATTATTGGTATGTTCTTTATTCTGAGAGATGTGGATGCTTTGATTATTGCATCCCCCCCTGTGATAATGGTATGGTCCAGTTACTTGAGGCTGAGAAGGAAAATGGCCTCTCCTGAGATTACTGGTTTATTTAGTGGAGTTTTTTCTTCATTTTAATGTTGTTTTATTGAAATTCCCAGGTTTTATTTCCTCCTTTTAAAGTATACTCTCTTTTTTGTATGTTCTCTCATGCAAAACTACATCATATGGACTTTGTATGGGAAACAGCTGCACCACCAGCTTAACAAGTAGCTTAGTTTGCTAAAATGAAGTCAACCAAAATAGAGGCAGGCAATGACAGATGAACAGGTTACAAACTCTCCTGTGTCTTCCCTCGTTGGTAGAAGGACTTCTATCTTTAAATATAAAAGACCTTCTTCTGTCTTACAAGCAGCCTGGTTAATGCTAGCTGTGGTCTCAGAAACATAGTGTGCCAAAAGTGAAAAAGCATTGGGTGTCTCCACACTACTGAGTTATTCCTGCAAACGACTTGAAATAACAATATTGAGTTAACGTGTCCACAAAAATACCCCCTTGGAAACAGGAGGTATTGCATCATCTTGCCTTTTCAGATATAAAACCACTGACTTTGAAACAGGTGAACTTGCAACCCTGGCCGTTCCTCAATCTCGAGGATGCTGGCTTGGTAGTCGCGTACTTCCAAGTCACTTCTTTCAGAAACGAAGCAAGTATGCTTCCAAGCCACGGCTTCGGAAAACTAAGAAGAATGGAACAGGCTAACAAGTGTGCCACTCTCTCTAACGGTTTCAACATAAACTGTACCGAAAATAAATACCTCACGATGTCTATCTAATTATGAACACATTTTTGGCGATAACAAACAAAGTAACACATTTATCAACACCTATTCTACGCCACTACATAATTACATTTAAATGTGTGCTGCGTCGGTTCAGCCATTCTCCGCAAGGGTTTTTGAAATTGGTCCGTGCGCAAAGCATTGTGGGGATTTTAAGGACGTGAAGTCTACCCATGTGCAGCCTCGAAATTTCCCCCAAACCAAGGACGCGGCCTCGGTGGAATCCCGAGTATTCTGGAGATTGGAACAGTCCTTCGGTGGCACTCAATAACGTAGCATCCTTGAAATATTGGCTTGGAAGCCAGTATCCTCGAGATTGAGAAACGGCATTAAACTGCATTCTCAATTACGTTTAGCTAGAAACGTATTTTCTCCCACGTTACGTTTGTTATGAACGTATCTTAAATACGTTTATTTTCTACATATCTTTGCCATTTATTGTCTTGCTTATAATAATGATAATAGTCATTTATAAATATCAGTTTAGAGCACACATTTGAAATCAGTAGGCGAGGCTGTAATTTCTCCAGCTGTTCCTCTCATGAGCGAGGCAGGAAATAATAGTTGTGATATGCCAAAAAGCTGCTGTGTCGTTTATTGCATCTCAAACATTAAAACAAATCCAGAGTTACGTGTTTCTGAACTTCCTCTAAGAAGAAAGGACAGTAACAGAAGAGCTCTGTGGCTTCAGGCTTGATCGCCGTTCAAATGACAGCGTTGGTTTCCCCAAAAGTGGGCGGGGCTGTAAAGTGACGTAGATTTTACTCTCATCTATTATTCAAAACCATTCTATGTATTCAAACGTAAATTACATGCCAGTGTTTATCTTTTTATTGAGCGATTTGTTTTTGCATGTTTAACTGGGAATGTTTTCATGTTGAACCGGAACTACGTCACTTCACTTCGTCTTCTCGTCCCTTTTACGGTCCAGACAATGCACGGCTTAGCGTAACAGACAGAACAGCGACCCCAGGTGTGTCTACATTGGAATTACATCTTCATCACTGAAGGAAAATACTTTACCTAGTGTTTGTTAACTGGGGTTTTAATGCAGTTGGCTTTTCTTAATGGTTACAATATTGCTATGAGTTATATCTGAAGCAAATTATGTTTCTGAAGATGTGTAGTCAATTCCACCCTTCAATGTAGGCTAGCATAAAGGTGAACTCTCATTACAGGAACAATACCGGAAACAGACGTAGGAAAGATCCTCAGCTCGCTGATTGGATGTTTTAGCCGCAATGCACGTTGGGATATGGTGTTTATGCGATGTGAAATCCGAAAACATTCAAAAACATAAAATAATACTTTATTCCGAGTGTTCTTGCTTTTCTCTTTGGAAGTCATCACATAACGGCATTGTAATACACGGTTCGGCTGCATTACATATTACAGATCTGCCGTAGTTCTTTATTTATAGAGCCCTGAAGAGAAGACTTCTGGACAGACAGGAACAACTGCCACCGAAACTGAAAACATCACGTGGATCATAAATATATCTGCAATTAAACAACATCTTACATTTCTTTTCACAATACGTCTCCTTGCAGTATCAACACTAATTCGGCTGACTTTCATATTTGATCCAATTGGTAGATAGGCTGTATTTACACCATAACGGTGCACAGCTGATAGAAAAGGACTTGTAGTTTTTAAAGATATTACTGATTTTCTTTGAATATAAGAATGTAAATACTGAGTTGAGGGAATAGTCAGGGGATTTGGGTGATGGGAGACACATCTATGGAATCACAATAGCTTACCATTAAATGACGGATATGCATTTCTGTCTGTGATGTTTTACAAATCAGATATTAATGTTGTGACGAAGGTAACTTCGTCACTGGACTGACGGCTTCAGGCCGGGTAATAGCGCACTTTATTAGCGTGTTTGCACAGTATATGTTGTCTGTGGCTGATGATTGTGTGCACCTGGTGTCCTGTGTTGTCTCCTCCCCCCTCACCTGTGTCTTGTTGTGATGATTGGGTATTTAGGCTCTGTTGCCCTGTCTGTTGGGAGGGCTGGGTGTGTGTGTGTGTGTGTGTGTGTGTGTGTGTGTGTGTGTGTGTGTGTGTGTGTGTGTGTGTGTGTGTGTGTGTGTGTGTGTGTGTGTGTGTGTGTGTGTGTGTGTGTGTGTGTGTGTGTGTGTGTGTGAGATCCTTGTGGCTGCAGGATGGGTGAAAGGAGAACCGCAGATTGAGGCGGTGAACTTGTTTTTAATAAATGCCCACGCCGGGTTATATTTTTGGACGTTCTGCCTCTGTCTCCTTGCTTGGTCTGGGCCGCTCAATTGTCAGCTTCACAAATGTGTAGAAGTAAAGCATGAGAAATAGTATAGCAATATCCTGTGGAATTTAATAAAACATTAAATGAATAAAACATGAATAAAACTACACATCTTCAGATGTTATACATAAGTGTCCTACACTAATAATACAAAGTTATTATTAGTATGCTGTGTGTACTTTGTGTGCACCGCCTAGTGGTTAAAGCATGTTATTGAATTATTTTTGTTGAATAATGTTATTTGATGAAAACAATATTAAGAGTGCATACTTTCATAGGGGGAAAGTAGAAGGTCAATGATAAAAATATAGAATATAAAAAATCAAGAAGATACTGTAAGTCAGGGGTGGGGAACCTTTTTCCTCTCAAGGGCCATTTCAATTTTTACAATATCCTCAGAGGGCCGTACAAGTTATTGACCTCTGCTTAAAAAAACTAAAATCACAGCCCATTCATTTCATTCTGTGCAAAGAAAAAGCAACCTCTAAATCCAGATATCTCACCATGACTCGCGTATGCATGCACGTGCAGGGTGTGGCGTGCTCCCCTGGGAAGATTTTTTTTAAATGTTGAAGTTAAAAGCATCAATCTGGTGCACTTTGAGAGCAACATTAGGAGATCTATGGACACATCTCTCAACACCCAAACACAACTGTAAGCAGATTTTCTTTTAATTTATGGATATTTGACAAATCACTCCCCTTTCAAACTGTATTCTTCTTTATTAATAACTGTCATATAGTATTTTATACCTGTTTACTTTATTCTCTTGTTTTTTTTATAACTATAATGATCATATAAAGATGTGCCTTTACCTCACTGGTTGTAGAAAAAGCTTCTTATATTCGTTAGCATAGCTAGCTAACCAGATGCTAATGATAACAACACAGTTATTGACTGTCTGATCAGTATGACAGATGAGCAGATCGCCACTGGGCTTTCAACTAAAGACACAGACACGCAGAAACTGCGGCATGTGTATGGACTTATCGGTACTGCAATTTCTGAAGTGCTGGAGTGGCGTTCTGGTGCTCTCCGTCAGAACTGCACCCCTGTCAGTCGAGACATATCCCACGTGATGACACGTTAGGCTCGTGTTGTGTTCAAGAACCCTGACCTTGGCCAGGAAAAACAGGCACTCGCTTGTTTAATTTGTTTGCGGTCTAGATTTCTTTCATTTTTTTTATTTGTTGCGTGTGTTTATAAATGACATCGAGGGCCGTACCAAATTGTCTCGCGGGCCGTATACGGCCCGGAGGCCGGAGGTTCCCCACCCCTGCTGTAAGTGATCTCTACAATAAAACAGTTTAGTGCCGGATGTACAAATATATTAATAGGAGGATGTGCAAAACAGACAAACTAATTAACACTTTATTAAAGGTGGGGTAGGTAAGTTTCAGAAACCGGCTCGAGATACACTTTTTGTTATATTCCATGGAATGCTCTTAACATCCCGATAGCAATGAATATCTGAAGTGCTTTGACAAAAAATCCATAAAAAAATGTCATCTGTAGAAGCCGCAATACTGTAAAAAGTACAACCAATCCGTTTAGCCGGGATTGGATGGTCTACCTGCCTGTCAGCCTTCCATCGGGGCACAAACTTCTCTCGTGCCCTCATTGGTCATGTGCGCGTTCATGTGTGTTGGAGGAGGGGCTCTGTAAGGAAGTGGCAGATTTTCTCCGGTTGTGTATTTTCAAAGTCTAGCGATCTCGAGCCGGTTTCTCAAACTTACCTACCCCACCTTTAACACATTAAATAATACTTTAGATTAAGGTCTTCTTTCAAATAAGAAAAAAGCTTTGGGGGTATCAACAGATAAATATTAAGCCTGACAAAGTACTTAACGTCTAATATATTGCTTTCCTGCCATGTTAACTATGTTGAAGCACTTATTTTAACTGATATTATACACATGAATTATACTCTTATGTATGTAGAGAAAAACGTAATTGAGAATGCACTTTAGTTCTGTGGGAACGTCATTTTTAGGAGACAGGGTTGGAACTGGAAGTAGTAAAATGCTATGAGTTATTTCCAGGTATAATACTCACATACATAATACATATGTACTCACAGTACATATACTGGTTTCTGCTGATCTCCACCTGTGTCAGACTGGGATTCGGTGGTTTTGCCGTCATAAAATGAAAGAATTTCCCACTTTGGGATTAATAAAGTATATAACTATCCATCCATCTGTCTTATAACCGATCCAGAGTCGTAGAGTGTTTCTCGTTTGTCTCTTTGATCAATGCTATGGTGAAGAGGACCATTTGATATCTTCTGTTTTCACCCTTCATCACTGCTTTGTGTCTGAAGTCTAAACTCCATCTTTGGTGCTCCTCCACCTCCCTCAGTGACAGAGGATCGACCCTCCTGTTGTCTCTGTGTCTCCTCCACCTCCCTGACCTTCCTCTCACCTCCTCCTCTTCTCTTTTATTCCCACATAAATCTTCACTTAGTGGAATCACAGTTATTTCCCACTCAGCACACAGGAAGTGGAATCACATCCCGGTTGTTGTTTCTTCTCCGCGGTACTTTTGTTTGATTGCTTTTTTACTAAATCACATTATTCTGTGATCCAGATAGCTTTAGTTTGAGCTCTGCAGAGTGGACAGTGTCTGGTAAAGCTTCCCCATGAGGGAAATGCTGCTATTAGTTTGAGTCATGAAGCTTTTTAAAAGGTTTGGACCTCTTCCAAAAAATATTGAATATTTTGATGAGAATACTTTTCTACTCTCACTTGAGGAACATTTTGAATGCAGGACTTTTACTGAAAGAGAGTATTCCTACACTCTGGTACTTCTACTTTTACTCAAGTACAATATCTGAGTACTTCTACTTTTACTCAAGTACACGATCTGAGTACTTCTACTTATACTCAAGTACAAGACCTGCGTACTTCTACTTCTACTCAAGTACAAGATCTGAGTACTTCTACTTTTACTCAAGTACAAGATCTGATTACTTCTACTTTTACTCAAGTACAAGACCTGCGTACTTCTACTTCTACTCAAGTACAAGATCTGAGTACTTCTACTTTTACTCAAGTACAAGATCTGAGTACTTCTACTTTTACTCAAGTACAAGATCTGAGTACTTCTACTTTTACTCAAGAACAAGACCTGAGTACTTCTACTTCTACTCAAGTACAAGATGTGAGTACTTCTACTTTTACTCAAGAACAAGATCTGAGTACTTCTACTTTTACTCAAGTACAAGACCTGAGTACTTCTACTTTTACTCAAGTACAATATCTGAGTACTTCTACTTCTACTCAAGTACAAGATATGAGTACTTCTACTTTTACTCAAGTACAAGATCTGAGTACTTCTACTTCTACTCAAGTACAAGATCTGAGTACTTCTACTTTTACTCAAGTACAAGATCTGAGTACTTCTACTTTTACTCAAGAACAAGATCTGAGTACTTCTACTTCTACTCAAGTACGAGATTATTTTAATGTTGATGTTTAAATGTTGTTGTATTTATTAAAGCCTGATCATGGATGGCTGGCTCTTTCTCTGTTGCTCTTTCTGGATGAATGTCAGGGCGGAACGAGGCTCGCTTTGTCCTTAAAGACATGCATGGTGTTGCAGACGGTTGTTTAAACACAACACGGAGGAAGTGAAAGCGTCCGAGTGTCAAACTGAACGTTTTTAAGACAATCTGACGAGCTCTTATTTTGAAACATCCTAAAGATATGTCTCCTTGCTGCCTCCAGCCTTTTGATTCTGCACAGAAACTCTGTATTACATCACCTGCTGATAGGTTGAGATCTCACTCTGTACATCACCTGCTGATAGGTTGAGATCTCACAACACAGGGAGCATCTGTTGAACTCAGAAGTGATCTTTATATTTATAACTATACATACATATATATATAAACATTTCCTCTGCAGCGCTGCCTCTCTGATTGATGTGTTAATAGATGGTGTAGATGCTGTAAAGGCCGCTCCACACCAACCTGAGACCAAAGGACGCGTACCGAAGGCGTCCCGACTTTTACGCCGCCCGCCTACAAACACACCGCAAAGACATCAGTTGACGAGTGGCAATAACTATCCTTACCAGCAGGCGGCGGTAGTGTGTATTCGTCATTCAAAAGAGGCAACAACTGGAAGACAAACAAGAGAAGAAGAACAGGCTGCGTGATATAAACAAACAACAAATAGGGTCTGGGTTCCGTTTTCACTCTCTCTCGTCGATCGAAAACATGTACACATACAAAATAAACTCTTGCGTCCGGGTGAGATGAAAATGAAAAAGATTAGCCGGCTGTGCGTGCCTTCTTCATCGTTTGTTCAACAAGTTGAATCGGCCGCAGGAGGTGTGAACATTTGCCGTAAAGAGACGACGGTGCGGGACACACCAACCCGGGGGCGCCGCGAATGCCCACCTGCCTCTGACTGCCATCGGGTTGGTGTGTCAGGGCCAGAACGACATCTAAAAGAGACACAGAGACGAAGTGAGATTAATAAGGAGCCTTTTGGTTATATGTGTTTTCTGTTGGTCTACATTTAGAGAAGTAGAGCATGAAGACACACACACACACACACACACACACACACACACACACACACACACACACACACACACACACACACACACACACACACACACACACAGGTCTGGTTTTACAGTGATGAGTTCAATCCATCTTTATCTCAGTGTGTCCCAGCTGGCAGACATTCACCCTCCTCACACACATGTATGATCATGGAGAGATCTGTAACACACACACACACACACACACACACACACACACACACACACACACACACACACACACACACACACACACACACACACACACACACACACACACACACACACACACACACACACACACACACAGACACACACACACACACAGACACACACACACACACAGACACACACACACAGCCCATTTATTTTAAATCCATTTGAACTAAAGTCAGATACAGTCTTGAACAACTCTCTTTTCAAAGCGTGTGCGCCAACACGATGCCCGACTGATAAATCCTCTCATTGTTGCAAACGTCTTTGTCTGTATGGTTTTATAGAGATGAAATCAAACTTCAGTCAAAGGAAGTCTAGTTCTGAAACTACCTTTCAATAACTCCGCACACTTGTGCTGATAATGATTACATCTGAATAATACTGTAGACATATAGTGTGACACTGTGCATCCTGCAGCTTTGATCTCTCTCTTTACCTTCTGGTCCCGGCCACACGGGGGCGCTGTTGCTCTATTTTCTGCAGCCGTCAGAGAACTGTTTCCTGCAGAGGCTCGTCTTCATCATCTTCATCAGTCATGTCATCATGAGCAGCTTCCTTCAGATTAGATTCGGAGGAAAGGAAACAGAATTAGCATTTACCGCTCTCCAATGATTTCTGTTTCCTGGAGTTAGAGATACTGATGGGACGAGAAGAGAAGACGTGCCTTATTAACCCCGCGTGGGGACATAATGCACAGCAATGATGGTAAACATAGCATTAACACAATGTTTTACCTTTACAAACATGCTAAACATCTCTTGTTAAATGTACCACACGATGTGCGGCCTTCATTATCAATCAGAGGCACATGATGGAGAAGACAAGTCAATTATAACGGTTTATACCTTTGATATGTTTTATTGTTTAGACTTTTACTTTCTATGATGTTCTGTCCATGCCGAGTCTTTGCTGGTGCCATATAGGGGGGCATTAGGTCTTTATTGGTGTGTTGGTTGACTGTGTACACTGTGTATAAGTCAACATGTTTACTGGGACGGCAGGATGGATTTAAAAGACAATTCCCTACGAGGACAATAAAGTGTATCCTATAATAACTAAACAACAACAACACAGGTGTATATTGCACATAGCAGTGGTAAACAGTGTTCCTCAAATACTTACATTTAATTTATTTTTTGTTTTCTGCCATAGTGGCCTTATTTTTATTTAATATGCAAATCGACTCTTGTTCTTGTTGCTGTTTTTCTGCACTGTAACGTGTAAATGTCCCTGCTGTTTGAGATAGAAATGGTTTCTGATTTAATATTGTTGAATTAATGGAAACAAGCCCTGTTTTATTGTAAAAAGAAGGATGGGACTGACCTCTCACTGCAGATCAGAGAAACCGCTCGATGCTTCAATCAGAGAGACAGGAGACTGGCCTGAGGTGTGTGTGTGTGTGTGTGTGTGTGTGTGTGTGTGTGTGTGTGTGTGTGTGTGTGTGTGTGTGTGTGTGTGTGTGTGTGTGTGTGTGTGTGTGTGTGTGTGTGTGTGTCAGTCTGCAGGAGTCTTAAATCTGTCTCTGTCTCAGATATGAAAGAGGGGATGGAGACAGGTGGGTGGAGAGGAGAGGAGTCGAGACGAGACGGATGTTAACACCTGACTTCTGACGTAGTAAAAAGAGATTTATAGAAATCTGTTTTTAACGGATCACTGTAAGCCTGGCAAACTGTTAAGAGTGTGTGGTTGTGTGTGTCATAAAGTAGCAGAGGATTCTCTTAAAAAAATATAAACTTCTGATGAGAAATTGAATAGTAATGTGTATTTTCTACTTTTTAAATGCTGTTTTATTTATTATTTGAGATGTTTACATTTTAGAATTGTTTATTTACTCTTTAAATGCATCTTGTGTGCAATGCCTTGTGTTTTATGCTGCTGCAATGCCAACATTTCCCAAATTGGGATCAATAAAGTACATCTTATCTAATCTTAACAACTGAGAGGAGAACATTAAGATTAAAAACCAGAAAAAGGACAATGTAGGAAATAAAATCTGCCCTCCTCTGTTTGTGCTAGTGCGTTCCCACATTGTCACGGCCCCTACACACGGCGGCGTGCGCTGCCGCTTCAACGCTTCTGCCCATTCACTTTGAATGGGGTGACGTCACGATTCGCCGAACTGCATTGCGGGAGCAAAGCGTAGCTTTTCTCGCGGTGCTCGCTGCAAAAGTAGAGCAATGTTTTCGACGACGGAGGCGTCAGCCAATCAAATCCCGTGTATACAAATCTGCCAGTACAAGCGCTAGCCAATCAAGCTGCGTGTATGCTGGGAGAGCCAGACCGCAGTTAATTTCCTCATATGCCAAAAAATGGAGGAGAAAATAATCGTAGCGGGAGGGAATCACCCGGTACTCTGTGACCAGTCCCTCTTCACATACCGGGATACAAACCGGAGGAGCCAGGCATGGGGGGGGGCAGAGACAGTGGGTGAAACTGGTAGGTTTTCACCTGTTTGGGGAGTTTATATCCAGTGCACTTCGTTTGAATGGACAGCTAGCATAGACAGTATTTAGCCAGCATGGAATAATGTTGAATAGCACCATAGGCATTATTGTCATAAATGTTCATCATATAAAGTGTGACATGTAAAACCTTTTATGCAATTGACAGGAGAGATTCATGTGATTGGTTGTTGGTCGCGTTGCTCGCGTTGACTCCCCAAGCTCAAGACACGCCCACTGCCAAGCGGCAACGCACGCCGCCGTGTGTAGGGGCCGTTAGTAACGGTACGTCCACACGGTTCCGTCGTGTTGAAGCTTGCCGGTGGGCGTGTCTAGCACGCGACCAACAACCAATCACATTAATCTCCCGCCCCGGACACACAAGCACGCGGTTTGATTAGCTAGCACTTGTACTGGCATATTATTTGATTGGCTGGCGCTTCCGTCGACGCTTGAAAAGTTGAACTTTCAGCGCGAGCAACGGAGGCTAAGCGACGCGACGGAACCTCAATGTTCGGCAAAGCGTGACGTCACCCCATTCAAAGTGAATGGGAAGCGTCTCGAGCCGTGTGGACGCACCGTTAAGGTTAGCTATCTAACAAGGCAGATAGATAGCTTACATTTACTAGCTAGCTTGTTAGCTGTTTATTTAATGTAAGCTCGCTAACAAGGTATAGATAGCGACGCATGCTTGTTTAGTTAATATAAGCTATCTAACAAGGTGGATAGATAAAATGCACGCTAGCTAGCTTGTTAGCTGTTAAGTTAATGTAAGCTAGCTAACAAGGTGGATAGATAGCAATGGATGCTAGCTAGCTTGTTAGCTGTTTAGTTAATGTGAGCTAGCTAACAAGGTGGATATATAGCAATGCATGCTAGCTAGCTTGTTAGCTGTTAAGTT
The DNA here is from genome assembly GCF_902827115.2 of Pseudochaenichthys georgianus. Classification (NCBI taxonomy): domain Eukaryota; kingdom Metazoa; phylum Chordata; class Actinopteri; order Perciformes; family Channichthyidae; genus Pseudochaenichthys; species Pseudochaenichthys georgianus. The sequence goes on along the minus strand of NW_027262097.1, from coordinate 22,229 downwards.
AATGTGAGCTAGCTAACAAGGTGGATAGATAGCAATGCATGCTAGCTAGCTTGTTAGATGTTTAGTTAATGTGAGCTAGCAAACAAGGTGGATAGATAGCAATGCATGCTAGCTAGCTTGTTAGCTGTTAAGTTAATGTGAGCTAGCTAACAAGGTGGATAGATAGCGATGCTGGCCTGACTTACAGATAGATACATGGCTAATGTTCTGTGACTAATTGGATAAAGTCTGTTTGCTAAATTGCTAACATTCACTTTAAACAGCTGGCGTATGTTAGCTGAGTGGCTCTCTGGTTGTTTTTATAAATGTCAGCACCTTTATCTTCTGGCAGTGAGAGTTATTAACTGTCAACATGTTAAATTCACACTTGGATTCATAAAGTTAACTTTTTTAGCAACGAGGACATTAGTCATCTTTTCTCAACCCATTACATGTTTGGAGACAAAACAGAGACAAATTAAGAATCAAAGTACAAAGGTAGATATTATGTGGGACTAACACACATGTAGAAAAACACACCCATAAACACACAGACATTTCTCCACACACACACACACACACACACACACACACACACACACACACACACACACACACACACACACACACACACACACACACACACACACACACACACCTCCACAGGATATGTATAAACTCTGTCCAACCTTCTGACAAACAGGAACACACTCACACACGTATCCTAAATATCTTTGTCACCCACACGCATGCATAGAAATAAACGTATCACCGTTGCTATCAACAGAATAACCTGCCCAAAAATATCCAACACACACACACACACACACACACACACACACACACACACACACACACACACACACACACACACACACACACACACACACACACACACACACATCTTGAGTAGTACTCAGACATGACTGTGTGTGTGTCAGTCTCCTGAACACATGAGAGAAATAAAACAATTAGGAAAAGCCCCTTCAAACACACGCCCACACACACACACACACACACGCACACACACACACACACACACACACACACACACACACACACACACACACACACACACAGACACACACACACACACACACACACACACACACACACACACACACACACACACACACACACACACACACACACACACACACACAATGCATGACTAAGATATTCTATTTTGTAGTCTGGAAACTTGGAGAATTTGCTTATAACGCTTGTCATTGTTTTGATCTTCTCCGTCTCTCAGCACTTCATCCAAACTCAGCGGCATGTCAACGTGTGTGTGTGTGTGTGTGTGTGTGTGTGTGTGTGTGTGTGTGTGTGTGTGTGTGTGTGTGTGTGTGTGTCTGTATGTGTGTGTGTCTTTTCTTTACTTCATTATTCTTATCATGTTTCCATTTGTGGTTCATTCTTGTCTCGCTCGGCCATTTTTGTCTCCACTATTGTCCTCTTCCTCCTCCTCCTCCTCTTCCTCTCTTTAAACCCCGTTATCTTTCCTCAGCTCGTTCTGCTGCGCTGGCCTCTGAAAACAAAAGAGAAAAATGAAAGCCTTTTGTACTTCAGTGACTTTGCGTCTGATGTCGGAGCGGAAGCGGTTTCATGGCGGTCCAAACTGTAATTAGGCTCTGTTTGAAGAGAGAGGGTCTGCCCTTGATGGAGACACTTCTGAAGGACTCACACCTCCAGAGCTGTTTGGGGGCTGGGCATCATCTGCACCCCCCACCGTGATGTGATTGATCTGCAGTTTATTTCAAAGTGACACAGCTGACTGCACGACTTCCTCCATTGACCTGCGATGCAGCTGTTCGGTGTGTGATGGAAGAGTTAGCGTACATGTTAAAGCTATCTTTCTTTAGCAACAAGGAGACGAACGTCAGTCATCTTTTCTCAACCCATTGCATTGTTGGAAACAACACAGAGACAAAGTTGGAATCAAAGTACAAAGGTAGCGGCGGATAATATGTGGGAAGAACACACAAGCAGAGAAACACAATCTGATGTCGGAACAGAACGAAACAAAAGGGACTATTTTCTCAAAGTCGACTTTATTGCCAATCTTTTAGTTTGTGTACAGACAGAGCGATCGAATACCGTTTCCCACAATCCTGAGGAATACAAATATATATAACATTTATCATATGCACGCATTAAGACATCAGACATGTTCCGTCTTTAATCTCAAATATAAAACGTTTTACAAGCTCTTTAAAAAGGTCAGATATGGGTCGACTCCCACTCTCA